>NC_089845.1:10130959-10298459 GCF_035609145.1 Eleutherodactylus coqui
CCCCTTCACACCCACTGCAGGCCGGCCGCTCTGAACTCCGTCTGCCGGGACAAGGTGAGTATATTTTTATTTTTATTTTTACACATTTCTGGATGAATTGCAGGGAAGGGCTTATATATTTAAGCCCTTCCCGACAATTCATCCTGCGCTCGCCCGCAGCGCATTGCTTTCAATGGAGGCGGCTGTATTGCCGGCTCCATTGAATTCAATGCGCTGGACAGCTCCAGCCCGTTTCTAATGAAACGCGGCTAGGAGCAGATTTTTCGGGCGATTTTTTTTGGCCCCGGTCACGCGATTTGCGGATGCGCATCCGTCATGCGATCCGCAAATCGCGCGAAAAAACGCCCGTGTGACTAAGGCCTAATACTTAATTGTATACCTATTTTCCCCTTTGCACAATATACATCTGATTCTCAATTCTCTCAGAACTGATGGGAGGAGCCTGCTGCTGTTATACTGTATGTACTGTGTTCTATAGACTGTACACAGAAAACGGCAGATTCTGTTCTGTAATCTATATATATAAAATTGAATGTATGTCTGTCTGTCTGTCTGTCCTTTATGCGCTACTAAACCATTCATCCGATCGCCATGAAACTTTGGGAAGTTGTTGAGTACACTCCTGGGAAGATTATAGGCATAGTACATTTATGCTATGATAAATGGCGTGTGTGCAGTTACGCCCCCCCCCCCCCCCCCGACGTAGATCGTTCGATTTCCATCATTGCCACTAATTCTCTAACTTCCCAATGTGGTAGAAACATGAAATTTGGCACGAGCATTGATTATGTCCTAAATAGGAAAAGCTAATGGGTCCCAACTCGATTATTCAATCCTAAGTACAAAAGAATTAGCGTCCAAATTTTACATACGGAATCTAATTTTCTCACTTCCCAATGTCATAGAAACTTGAAATTTGGCATGAGCATTGATTATGTCATAAATAGGAAAAGTTAATAGGTCCAAATTCAATTATTCAATTCTAAGCGCCAAAGAATTAGCGTCCAAATTTTACGTACGGAATCTAATTTTCTCACTTCCCAATGTCATAGAAACTTGAAATTTGGCACGAGCATTGATTATGTCATAAATAGGAAAAGTTAATGGGTCCTAACTCGATTATTCAATTCTAAGCACAAAAGAATTAGCGTCCAAATTTTACGTGCGGAATCTAATTTTCTCACTTCCCAATGTCATAGAAATGTGAAATTTGGCACGAGCATTGATTATGTCATAAATAGGAAACGTTAATGGGTCCCAACTCGATTATTCAATTCTAAGCGTTAAAGAATTAGCGTCCAAATTTTACGTACGGAATCTAATTTTCTCACTTCCCAATGTCATAAAAACGTGAAATTTGGCACGAGCATTGATTATGTCATAAATAGCAAAATTAATGGGTCCCAACTCGATTATTCAATTCTAAGCGCAAAAGAATTAGCGACCAAATTTTACATACGGAATCTAATTCTCTCACTTCCTGATGTCATCTATATATATAATAAGGAATGTATGTCTGTCTGTCCTTTTTGCGCTACTACACCATTCATCTAATCGCCATGAAACTTTGGGAAGTTGTTGAGTACACTCCTCCGAAGATTACTGGCATAGTACATCTATCCTACGATAGGTGGCGCGCGTGCGAGCATCGTCGACAGTTATGCCCCCCAGACAAAGATCGTTTGATTTCCATCTCAAGCACAAAAGCAAAAGGCATTACGAGCAACGGGATGAGTGTTCAACCAGAAAATGATGCATCCACCGAACGCAAGACAATTGCTGGATATTGAGAATGCTGAGGTAAAATGAAAGCTGTGCTGTGATTGGTTGCTATTTCTTATACTGCTGAGGCAACATGAAACCTGTGCTGTGATTGGTTGCTATATATTATACCGCTGAGGTAACATGAAAGCTGCTGTGCTGTGATTGGTTGTCATATATTATACCGCTGAGGTAAATTGAAAGCTGCGCTATGATTGGTTGTTATCTAGATATATAAAAACAAATGCATGTATGTATGTCTGTCTTCGCAGCAACACGCGACGGGTAAGCTAGTCTATATATATAAAATTGAATGTATGCGTGTGTCTGTATGCGTGTCTGTCTGTGTGTCGGTTTGTCCTTTATGCGCTACTACACCATTCATCCGATCGCCATGAAACTTTGGGAAGTTGTCGAGTACACTGCTGGGAAGATTATAGGCATAGTACAACTATCCTATGATAAATGGAACGCGTGCGAGCGTCGTCGACAGTTACGCTCCGCCCACGTAGATCGTTTTATTTCCATCACTGCCACTAATTCTCTCACTTCGCGATGTCGTAGAAACATGAAATTTGGTACGAGCATTGATTATGTTATACATAGGAAAAGTTAATAGGTCCACGTTTAATTATTCAATTCTAAGCGCCAAAGAATTAGCGTCCAAATTTTACGTACGGCATCTAATTCTCTCACTTTCCAATGTCATAGAAACTTGAAATTTGGCACGAGCATTGATTATGTCATAATTAGGAAAAGATAATGGGTCCCAACTCGATTATTCGATTCTAAGCGCAAAAGAATTAGCGTCCAAATTTTACGTACGGAATGTAATTTTCTCACTTTCCGATGTCATAGAAACTTGAAATTTGGCACAAGCATTGATTATGTCATAAATAGGAAAAGCTAATGGGTCCCAACTCGATTATTCAATTCTAAGCGCAAAAGAATTAGCGTCCAAATTTTACGTACAGAATCTAATTCTCTCACTTTCTGATGTCATCTATAGATATATAAAAATGAATGTATGTCTGTCTGTCCTTTATGCATTACTACACTAGATATATAAAAAAGAATGTATGTATGTATGTCTGTCTTCGCTGCAACGCGCGACGGGTAAGCTATTCTATATATATATAAAATAGAATGTATGTCTGTCTGTTTGTTTGTCCTTTTTGCGCTACTACACCATTCATCCAATCCCCATGAAACTTTGGGAAGTTGTTAAGTACACTCCTGGGAAGATTATAGGCATAGTACATCTATCCTACGATAAATGGCGCGCTTGCGAGCGTCGTCGACAGATATGCCCCCCCCACGTAGATCGTTCGTTTTCCATCATTGCCACTAATTCTCTCACTTCCCAAAGTCTTAGAAACATGAAATTTGGCACGAGCATTGATTATGTCATATATAGGAAAAGTTCATGGGTCCCAAGTCGATTATTGAATTCTAAGCGCAAAAGAATTAGCGTCCAAATTTTACGTACGGAATCTAATTCTCTCACTTTCCAATGTCATAGAAACTTGAAATTTGGCACGAGCATTGATTATGTCATAAATAGGAAAAGCTAATGGGTCCCAACTCGATTACTCAATTCTAAGTGCCAAAGAATTAGCGTCCAAATTTTACGTACGGAATCTAATTTTCTCACTTCCCAATGTCATAGAAACTTGAAATTTGGCACGAGCATTGATTATGTCATAAATAGGAAAAGTTCAAGGGTCCCAACTCGATTATTTACTTATCACAGAGACGGGAAGTCTATATGTAAATTTTTCTTAAAAGCCCTTCACAGGTATAGACTAAAAGAATATAGTTTATTAGAAACTCTTAAAAACATATACGGGCTGACTAACAGTACTAACATACATTAACACAAAAAAGAGGAGAAGATATATTTAGGTGCAAGTTTGAATTATGCATCCAATGTCTCCAATGTAGATAATGGTCACAATAGCATGGTCAGTATAAGTGGATAACTTTAGTGCATATACAGAGTTCCTGCACTGAATGACTGGTGACAGTCGTATGTAGGGGTCGCAGAGAACTACGGCTCTGAATGACTGGTGAAGTCACAGAGAAATACGGCTCAACGCGTTTCTCCGCTCGCTTTAGAGCGGTTCATCAGGAGCCACAGATGTATATTTGACCAAAAAATCTTTAGTGGGATTAATAGCGTCAATCATTTAATTGACTAAGCTATCTTCCTCTTTTAGGATATATAATCAGTAGGATTAAATTGGCAAGAAAGTGGGTTGTCTGCGAAGATGTCGCCAACAGGTATATATATATACCAGACACCGTTAGACAAAAAGCCAGCAGGGTACGATGGTATAGTGGCTACGTTGGTAAAGAAGGAAGGAGGACTCGGATAAAGAACTTATGCACTGACAGTAGTCACAAGTCAGATGCGTGTTTAGATATGTCAGCTACAAGGATCCTGTATTTAGCGCTGTATACCTAACCTCCTACAAGTGTTGCAATGTTAGCAGCACTAATGTAGAATTTCTAGTCATATGCACTGACATTAATAGAAAGTCAGGTGCATGTTCAGATAGGTCAGCTAAAGAGGATCCTGTATTTAAAGCTGCATACCTATCCTCCTAAAAGTGTTGCAATGTCAGCAACACGAATGTAGAAATGCTAGACTCCTATCAAAAGTTCAGACAACCAATCTAATATTCAAGCAGGCAGCCAAAAATAGGCTTCAACAAATGTTTCTGCTCAAACAATAGGTCCCCAAGATAAGGCTACCTAGTGCGCCAAACATAGAGTAAAGTAACAAACAGATAAAGCCTGTGGCCCTGATGGTGAGCCACAGGTAAATGGTTAGCTAGTGCAAGATCAGCGCTGTATATACCAGGGAGAGAACCTCCCTGTGGGAGGGATTTGATGAATACACCAATGAGGGCTGCTAAGAGGAGGAGATCTGTCAATCATTCTTAATTAGGCCGAAAAAACACACTTCTAGGTTTATAAACATGTGGCCAGGTAGAGTACTTAATCCTTATGTTGATTATCTACCATTCGTGCTCCTTGATCATGGTGCAGTACCGGCGATTGTCCGTTAGTGATACGAATATAATGCCCATAACACGGACGTAGAGTAGTGACTCTGCGCATGCGCCCGTGACGCGATGACGTCAGAGCGTCAGATCATGTGCTTACAAAGGGGCGGAGACCCGTTGTTGTATCTCTCTCTCCGTGAGAGTATTCTTCCTTTGGTAAATAGATAAGGGGCACGTCATAGTTATGCTAATGTGTGGGCGGTGTTTCGCTATAGGTAAGCCGATCATTCTATTCATAAATATGTTGAATGAGCGGACATCGGGTAATAGTGACAACTCGAGATACAAACGGGCTGTTCTTTCAAATACTTTATGCACCATAGATGTATAGCTGATGTAGGATATATGTAGATTGATTAAAAGGAAGATTTTTGCCGAGCACATTAATAGTCGTAACTTCTATTTTTTTGCTAGCACATTAGTAGTTATAAGCTCTATTCCGACCTAGTGTGAAAATAATAGCATCTGAGAGTGATGCCATAAAGGTACTGATAGAGCAGTCAGGCGTTGTTAAAGGGGAAGTAAATAATGTGATGCAGAGAATGATTGTTTATATCATTTATACTAAAAGGAAGACATCACGATAAGATGTCCAGTTTGCTTCATATAAGGTTAGGAGGATACAAATACAGCAGCAGCCTCATTGAGGAGTATAGGAATATCGGTATAGTGCTTGCCATCAATCGGTATGGAAAGAGTTAATGATGTCTATATTATACATAGTTTCAGATGATGTTCCTAATAGAATTGGTAAGGATGCCGTAAGATCGATATTCTCAGGAGGGATAGTGCGGAACAAATAATGAGAGTTGGGGAAAGGGGCTATTTTACAAAAAACAGTTGAAATATAAACTCTCATTCAAGCCAGCAGGGCTTAGGGTGTTCATACGATATATCCAGGCTGCCTCTTTTTGTAAGAGGCGCCTGTCAATGTCACCTCTGCGTCCGAAAGTCCTCAAGAGTTCAACTCCCTGAAATTTGAGTGAATTTGCATAGGGACCAAACATGGTCGGCCAATGGTGTTGACTCTTTGCGATTTATATTGCCCACATGTCCCAAGATCCTACGTCGGAATTCCTGAATGGTTTTCCCCACGTATACCTTGGGACAGGGGCACGTCGCCATGTACACTATGTTTTTGGTCCTACAGTTAATGAAACTGCGGCACTTGTATACTTTATTGTTGGAGGGACAATTCTTGCGGCTCCGACGAAACTGCTCGAACGATTCCACGTTCCTAGAAGAAAGCCAAAAACTGATGACACGTTTTAGAGATAGAAATTATTCAGAAGACGTCATTCAAAGTGCCTTCTCTCATGCTATGCAACAAAACAGGACTACAAAGCAGACTCCATCTGCTCTTCAGGTGATACGGTATCCCTCATTATACTAGCTTTGTGGGATTACCTACTGAAGAAGCAATTAGTTTATGTTTTTTGTGTGTCCTTCGGAAACTTGAGATTCAAGTTCCTTTTTAATATATTATTTATTAAAAGTTATATTTTAGTTTTCTTCTCGAACCCTACAGCGATTATTTAATTCTAAGCGCAAAAGAATTAGCGTCCAAATTTTACGTACGGAATCTAATTCTCTCACTTTCCAATGTCATAGAAACTTGAAATTTGGCACGAGCATTAATTATGTCAGAAATAGGAAAAGCTAATGGGTCCCAACTCGATTATTCAATTCTAAGCGCAAAAGAATTAGCGTCCAAATTTTACGTACGGAATCTAATTCTCTCACTTCCCGATGTAATTTGGCACGAGCATTGATTATGTCATAAATAGGAAAAGTTAATGGGTCCCAACTCGATTATTCAATTCTAAGCGTCAAAGAATTAGCGTCCAAATTTTACGTACGGAATCTAGTTTTCTCACTTTCCGATGTCATAGAAACTTGAAATTTGGCACGAGCATTGATTATGTCATAAATAGGAAAAGTTAATGGGTCCCGACTCAATTATTCAATTCTAAGCACAAAAGAATTAGCGTCCAAATTTTACGTAGTACGGAGTCTAATTCTCTCACTTCCTGATGTAATTTGGCACGGACATTGATTATGTCATAAATAGGAAAAGTTAATGGGTCCCAACTCGATTATTCAATTCTAAGCACAAAAGAATTAGCGTCCAAAGTTTACATACGGAATCTAATTCTCTCACTTCCTGATGTCACCTATATATATATATATATATATATATATATATATATATATATATATATGAATGTCTGTCTGTCCTTTATGCATTACTACACCATTCATCCAATCACCATCAAACTTTGGGAAGTTGTTGAGTGCACTCCTGGGAAGATTACTGGCATAGTACAACTATCCTACGATAGGTGGCGCGCGTGCGAGCATCGTCGACAGTTATGCCCCCCAGACAAAGATCGTTTGATTTCCATCTCAAGCACGAAAGCAAAAGGCATTACGAGCAACGGGATGAGTGTTCAACCAGAAAATGATGCATCCGCTGAACGTTTCACAAGACAATTGCTGGATATTGAGAATGCTGAGGTAAAATGAAAGCTGTGCTGTGATTGGTTGCTATTTCTTATACTGCCGAGGTAACATGAAAGCTGTGCTGTGATTGGTTGCTATATATTATCCTGCTGTGGTAACATGAAAGCTGTGCTGTGATTGGTTGCTATATATTATCCTGCTGAGGTAACATGAAAGCTGCGCTGTGATTGGTTGTTATATATTATACCGCTGAGGTAACTTGAATGCTGCGCTGTGATTGGTTGTTATCTAGATATATAAAAACGAATGTATGTATGTATGTATGTCTGTCTTCGCAGCAACGCGAGACGGGTAAGCTAGTTCTCTATAAAATACTCTTAAGATACGGGATAACTAGATGATAAGTATTGGTTTGGCCACTTGGACCCTTACTGATCACCAGAGAGAAACTGACCAAAATGAATGGAGCAGTTGTGCATGCTGAGACACTGCTCTACTCATTTCTTACTGCACCTAGGAATTCACTGTTGTCTCAATGATCATACGGAATACAGGCTCTGAGGCAGCAAAGCAGCCCAAACTGTGGTGTTTCACCATGCTTCTCAGTAAGCATGAGGTGCCAGTGTGCAATGTGCTTTTTGCTCATGATAGAGTTGTGCATTTAAGCTAAAAAAGTTGCACCTCGGTCTCATCCAGTAAACCTGGAAGGTCTCAGGCAATAATACGTAAAATAACAGTTGTTTTTATTTGTTTTCTTCTTTCATTAAGTGGGTGTTATTGAAAGATGGATGGACATTCATTGCATTATTTCATAGAATCATAGAATGGTAGAGTTGGAAAAGTCCTCCGGGGTCATCAGGTCCTTTGGGGTCATCGGGTCCAACCCCCTGCTCAGTGCAGGATTCACTAAATCATCCCCCAAAAAAGATGTCTATCCAGCCTCCGTTTGAAGACTTCCATTGAAGGAGAACTTCCCACCTTCCGTGGCAACCTGTTCCACTCATTGATCCCTCTCATTGTCTAATATCTAATCTGGGTCTCCTCCCTTTCAGTTTCATCTCATTGCTTCTAGTCTTTCCTTGTGCAGATGAGAATAGGGCTGATCCCTCTGCACTGTGACAGCCCTTCAGATATTTGCAGACCACTCACCATCTTGGTAACTCTTCTCTGAACTTGCTCCAGTTTGTCTGTCTTTTATAAAGTAGGGTGCCCAGGACTGGACCCAGTATCCCAGATGAGGTCTGACTAAGGAAGAGTAGAGGGGGATAATGACCTCATGTGATCTAGACTCTATACTTCTCTTAATACATCCCAAAATTGTGTTTGTCCTTTTGGCTGATGCATCACATTGTTGACTCATGTTCAGTCTATGATCTATTAGTATACCCAAGTCTTTTTCACGCGTTCTGCTGCTTAGCCCAATTTCTCCCATTCTGTATGTGCTTTCTTCATTTTTCTTGCCCAGATGTAGGACTTTCCATGTCTCCTTGTTAAATACCATTCTGTTAGTCGCTGCCGACTGTTCAAGCTTTTCTAGATCTATTTGAATACTCTCTCTCTCTTCCCTAGTGTTAGCTATCCCTCCTAGCTTTGACTCGTCGGCAAATTTGATCAGTTTCTCCTCAATTTCCTCCTCCAGATCATTTATAGAAATATTGAAGAACACTGGGCCTAGGACAGAGCCTTGTAGTTCCCCACTTGATACATTCTTTAACTTGGATGTGCAGCCATTTATGACCACTCTTTGAGTACGATCACTCAGCCAGTTGTGAATCCACCTAACAGTTACCTTGTCAATCCCAGATTTGGTCATTTTTTCAATAAGTATGGTATGAGATACTTTGTCAAATGCTTTACTAAAGTCAAGACATACTATATCCACTGCATTTTCCTGATCAACTCAGTCGGTGAGGAAATTCGATTAGTCTGGCATGACTTGTTTGTTACAAACCCCAGCTAGGTCTGGATAATGACTCCATTCATCATCCAAGTACTTGCATATGTGCTTCTTAGTAATTTGTTCGATTATTATTTTTAGTAAATAAGTCAGGCTCACAGGCCAGTAGTTTCCTGGGTCCATCTTCTTCCCTTTTTTGAAGAAACTGTCCAGGGAACTGAGTAGCTCAGCAGGAAGGTCCTGGGTTCGCGTTCTGACACCAGCAGCTTCTCAGAGAGGATGAGGTAGATGAGACATACTGCATTAAGTGGTTGTGATTATGCTACACAGCCTCAGAAAGAAGAGAGGGGAGGGGAAGCTGAAATTGTGTGCACTTATGTGAGAGTTCAGCAGATCAGTGCTGGCAATAATGCTACAATTACGTATATTGGAAATCTTATGTACTGTGCTGTATGTATGTTTTTCAACTCCAATAGCCAATATGAATGTGGCCTACATTCATAATCATATATACTTAACTCCTTATATGACTTCTCTTCATTACACTTCAACTACAAGTGGTGCATTCCTGTTCTGAGTGATGCCATCCAAAGTCAAGTCACTGTCTGCACCGCTGGAGCACAGAACACTATACAGCAGCCATTATGTGCACTTGTGCAGACTGCAGAAGAAGGAGGAAATTAGCAAGCAGGGTACTAACAGCAATGGCATTGAGCTTGCACTGTAGTCCTAGGAGAGGCAGCTGAACAGGAATGCCGACATTGGAGACCCCTTTGAGAATGGGGACACTGCGCAATTGCCCAGGTCCCCCCTAGTGCCTTACATCCACCGATGACATCTTGAACCATGTGACTGCTGCGGCCTGTGACTTACTGTAGCAGTTATATGTCTATATGACACATTATTACTGGAGACCACAATAAGTCTGGCAGGGTAGTAGGGAGAAGAGGCAGAAGTTGGGTATGATTCTTTTCATTATTTCGCACCTTTTTATTTTGCAACATTTCCCAAATATGCTGTTAAATCCCCAGAACTACATGGTGATGTCTGTAAATCCCACTCACCATGCTGCTAATGTGATATGCTGGATATTTTCAGCATATAAAGGTACAACTGTGTAACAATCCGGTTCGGAGCCTTAGTACTGCAACCAATGTGGGCAGACCGTGGTCAGGGAAAGCCAGAGGTCGGTGCATGGTTAGTAGTAGTTCAATTCAGAGGAGCAGGCAGGTGGTGGAGCTTGCAATAAGGAAGTGGAAGGGCCAGGTTTTTATAGGAGGTCCAACTTTGGAGACAAGGGGGGAGCCAAACACAAAACTAGATCAGGAGCAGGAAACACAGGCAATGTCAAGCAGAGGAGGTATCCAAAGGGCTGGATAGCTTAGCAGGTAGAGCTGCCATCTGGACTACAGGAGCTCCTTCGTTCGAGTCATGACGAACTGGGTCAGAGCGTCTCCAAATCTACAAGTCTTTGTAGCGTGTTCCCAGTATGTAGAGTGAAGCCTAGTCTGATCCGAAAAATGGGATACTTATAAGACAAATTGCTGAAAATATTGCCTATGATAGAAAGGTGTCACAATGCACAGGGTACCACAGCTTGCTGCATATGGTTCCTTAAAGGAAAGCTGTCACATCCCCACACCACCATAAACTAAGGTCGGGAAGGGTATCGTTTCTCCTTAAAGGAGATGTCTCGAGGAAGCAGTGAATTTTTTTTTTGCCCAGTCCCCCTAATTAAACATACATTACTAATTACCCCTGTAAATGACTTTCCTAGCTGGTTTCTACTTACCGTTCCAGCGTTTCAGCAACTTATAAAACTTTTTCCCAAGATGGCCGCCAGCTCTTTTCGCATCGCTTGCTGTAGCCCGACGTGCGCGCTCCCGAGACGCTACCAGCTGTGTCTCCATGGCAACCAGACGCCCCGCAGCCGCCGACCGGACCCCTGGAGTGAACACGGCCGACCAGTCACCCACCGCCAGGCAGAAGGTAACCGGCGCAGCCCCCCCCCCATCACAGCGGCAGCCCCCCCGGCCCAGCGACAGCCCCCCCCCGGCCCAGCGCTAGTTCCCCCGGCGCAGCGACAGCCCCCCCCGGCCCAGCGCTAGTTCCCCCGGCCCAGCGCTAGTTCCCCCGGCCCAGCGCTAGTTCCCCCGGCCCAGCGACAGCCCCCCCCGGCCCAGCGCTAGTTCCCCAGGCGCAGCGACAGCCCCCCCGGCGCAGCCCGGCGCAGCGGCAGCCCCCCCGGCCCATCACTTACCAGGACAGCTGGACGGCGGGACAGCTGGGCGGCTTCTCCGGACAGCTCGGCAGCTCTGCACCTTCCTCTAACAGAGGAAGGTACAGAATGGCCGCTCCAGCGCGCTCCCGAGCAGTGACAGCGCAGAAGAGCTGTAGCGGGGAGCACACTGAAGCGGCTCGTGCTGGAAGGAGAAGACCGGACTGCGCAAGCGCGTCTAAAAAAGCAAGCTGCCCGCGAATTTAGACGGAACCATGGAGACGAGGACGCTAGCAACGGAGCAGGTAAGTGAATAACTTCTGTATGGCTCATATTTAATGCACGATGTACATTACAAAGTGCATTAATATGGCCATACGGAAGTGTATAACCCCACTTGGTTTCGTGAGACCACCCCTTTAAGGATGTGATAGAGTCGAGTGATATTTTTTTATCCACCAGTTATTCAACGGTGTCCCTTTCTGAAGTCGTCGCAACACAAAAATCTAACCCTTTGCAGAGTCCCATGCATGTGCTATGCCAAATACCTGAAAGTTCAGGGAAAACTGACAATTGACAAAGAAGGGAAAATGGCTAAAAAATACCGCAATTCCTCGTGTACATGATAGTACAAACGTCACGTGAAAGCTGAATTATGCTTTAACAATGTACATTATAACTCCAAGTGTTCCCATTTGTCTTACCTGGAATGCTGCACATGATTTGATGGGGTACAGGTAGATACGGCTGAGTGTGATTGGCTGGTTGTTTGTTGCCATGGTTGCTCTTCCTTTGCATAAACAAGTATTTTCTATTATAGGCAGACTGGAAAATAGCTGGTTTTTGGTGACCCCTGTCTTGCCTGGGCTTTTTCCACCGACACCAATGCTTTCTGATTGTGACAAAGTGATTCTGGAAAACTTCTCAGAGTCCACGATTTGGAGGGGGCCTTGGAAGGACTTCTTTATGAAAGTGTCTACAATAAAGTTTAAAAATACTTTGACGTCTTCAAATGTAGACATAAATCCAAATGATATCCTGACGGAGCCCGTAGGTCGCCCATCGATTAGATCCATCTCATCTCCACAGATATGCCCTGCCTGGGGAAGAGGATGGAGAGATATTAAGGTTTACGCGGCTCTTCTTCTCGGTAATCATGTTTCTTAGCCGGATCGCACACATTTCTGTAATACTCCATGTAGAGCGACAGACATCATCGTACAGCAAGTGGCACTTTATAAAGAAAGTCACATGGTATGAAGGACAAACTAAAGGCAATCAATATCCATTTCTAACCTGTAAGTTGCTTTTTACTTGAGCATTGCTAATTCCCAAATGCTTCTGGCAGGCCCCAGCATTGCAGAAACAGCCAGTGCGAAAGTGAATATTACACAGACTCGCCAACTTGTCAACCTGCAAATGCAAAAAAAAGCACTTTTGTTATCAGACTGTTCTCCTCGTTTGCAGTCTCCTACACACAGCCAGTATACAGTCCATACAGTCCTTACCGGGTGCTAGATCTGTTATACAGGACATAGTTTCCCTCTGAATTAAAGAAAGTTTTTACGGCAAGGTTAGTTTTTTTTATCTCCAGTCTGAATTTTTAAATCCGCCTCACATTCTCTGCAGCGTGCAGACAGAAACCAGGCGGCTTTTCTTTTTCTGACTGCACGATAGACAGTCACCTGTGGCTAGCAGATCATTGAGCTCTAGGAGCTTATCCATAAAGGACATTTTCGTTTCCTGCTTCTGGTAATTGTACAATGCTAGTTATTATACAAACTGCTGTGGTAACAGGCTGTCGCTGCAGCGCCCGAACCACATGAGCTGATCTTTATATGGCACGTCAGTGGTGTAAATGACTTCTTCCCATCATACCATTAGCAAATTTGCCAGAAATGCTGAGACTCTGGACCCCATAGCGGCACCGCGGATTTGTAGAAAAAAAATAGTTATACTTTAAAAAGATCAAAATAAATCCCTGTAAATTCCGACTGCAATTCCTATATTTGATCAGATGGCGTGAGATAGCGGCTAATGCCCAATCCGGAGGTATACAACATGCGAACCACAAGGAATTGTATGTCCAGAGAAATGCATCTCCATCATTGCTGACAGTCTACCATCAGAACTAGTGGGGATTTGTGATCTTTTATTTTCTTTGATTTATTGCTTTATGGGATTACTCCTGATTAAACACGTTGAGCAGAGTTTAGAAAGCTTAGAACAGTATATAGCAGGGCTTCATTTAGTCTAAGCAGAATGTAAAGAGCACGCCTAGAAGCTAGTCTGCTAGCAGTTTTATTATCCGAGCTGCAGGATGGTGTTTGCAATACCAAGCATGGCCACTGCATAAAGGACAGAGCTGTCTGCTTTCTGCAGAAATCAGCTCATTGCACAAGTGTTCTGGTTCAGTGATCAGCTGATCAGCAGGGGTCATAGGAGACAGACCCTCACAGATCTACTATTGATGACCTGAGCTGAGGGTAGTCCATCAATAGTTCACAACTGGACAACCGCCTTAAGGGCTCATGTCCACGGGGAAAATAGGATTTAGGATCCGCAGCGGATTTCCTGCATGCGGATCCGCACCCCATAGGGATGCATTGACCACCCGCGGGTACATAAATACCCGCGGATCGTCAATAAAAGTGATTTAAAAAAAAATGGAGCATGAAAAAATCTGGACCATGCTCCATTTTCATGCGGGTCTCCCGCGGGGACGGCTCCCGCGGGCTTCTATTGAAGCCTATGGAAGCCGTCCGGATCCGCGGGACACAAAAATCATATTTTACTTACCCGCTCCGTTTCTTCTCTTCGGCGCCGCGCCATCTTCTCTCAGCCGCGGCCGGATAATTTTGCTTCGGACCGGCGCATGCGCGGGGCACGTCACCGACGTCATCGTGCACATCCGCCGGGCCGAAGAATGAAGATCCGGCCGCGACGAGAGAAGATGACGCCGCCGCGAAGAGCAGAAACGGAGCGGATCGGAGGTAAGTTTATTCTCATTTATTCTCCTTTTCGGCGCTCATGTCCGCGGGGCAGGAGGGACCCGCTGCAGATTCTCCATGGAGAATCCGTAGCGGGCCCGATTTTCCCCGTGGACATGAGGCCTAAGGGTGTATTCTAATTCAGCAGATTTATTGCTGACATTTCTGCAACTGTCCCAGTCATCTGAATGGAGCCTGCAAAAATCAATGTGCTTCCCTGGGAACCAATTTCACATAACGTTCTGCCTGTGATTACACCGAGGTATTGCATCATAACACTGCTGGATGCTACTCTTACACCGATATTCGTTAGTGAGAATGAAAGCAGGTATCATGAAGGTACTCCTTTATAGACTCAGCAGCGCCCTCCTAGTGGGAACATTTTGTAAGTCACTATATGAAGGGTTGGATCCTATCAGTACTAAAGAAGTGGGAGGCCCTGCTGTGACAGTGGGGGAGTCCTTAAAGGGGTGGTCTCGCGAAACCAAGTGGGGTTATACACTTCCGTATGGCCATATTAATGCACTTTGTAATGTACATTGTGCATTAAATATGAGCCATACAGAAGTTATTCCACTTACCTGCTCCGTTGCTAGCGTCCTCGTCTCCATGGTTCCGTCTAAATTCGCTGGCAGCTTGCTTTTTTAGACGCGCTTGCGCAGTCCGGTCTTCTCCATTCAGCACGAGCCGCTTCAGTGTGCTCCCCGCTACAGCTCTTCTGCGCATGCGCAGACGAGCTGTCACTGCTCGGGAGCGCGCTGAAGCGGCCATTCTGCACCATCCTCTGTTAGAGGAAGGTGCAGAAACTGGAGCTGCCCAGCGGAGAAGACCAGCCCAGCCCAGCCGCCCCGAGAAGCCTCCCAGGTAAGTGATGGGTCGGGGGGGGGGGCTGCCGCTGCGCCGGGCTGCGCCGGGGGGGGCTGCCGCTGCGCCGGGCTGCGCCGGGGGGGCTGTCGCTAGGCCGGGGGGGGCTGCCGCTGCGCCGGGGGAGCTAGCGCTAGGCCGGGGGGGCTGTCGCTGCGATGGGGGGGGCTGTCGCTAGGCCGGGGGGGCTGTCGCTAGGCCGGGGGAGCTAGCGCTAGGCCGGGGGGGCTGTCGCTGCGATGGGGGGGGCTGTCGCTAGGCCGGGGGGGCTGTCGCTAGGCCGGGGGGGCTGTCGCTAGGCCGGGGGAGCTAGCGCTAGGCCGGGGGGGCTGTCGCTAGGCCGGGGGGGCTGTCGCTAGGCCGGGGGAGCTAGCGCTAGGCCGGGGGGGCTGTCGCTGCGCCGGGGGGGCTGTCGCTGCGATGGGGGGGCTGTCGCTAGGCCGGGGGGGCTGTCGCTGCGATGGGGGGGGCTGTCGCTAGGCCGGGGGGGCTGTCGCTGCGCCGGGGGAACTAGCGCTGGGGAGCCGGGGGCTAGCGCCGGTTACCTGCTGTCTGGTCGGCGGCTGCGGGGCGTCTGGTCGGCGGCTGCGGGGCGTCCGGTTGCCATGGAGACACAGCTGGCGGCGTCTCGGGAGCGCGCACGTCGGGCTGCAGCGAGCGACGGGGAAAGAGCCGGCGGCCATCTTGAGGAAACTTTTATAACTTGCTGAAACGCTGGAACGGTAAGTACGAACCAGCTAGAAATGTCATTTACAGGGGGGCTTAGTAATGTGTGTTTAATGGGGGGGACTGGGCAAAAAAAAAAATTAACTGCTTCCTCGAGACATCTCCTTTAAAAGTGTACTGCTGTGACTGCTGGGGGATGGGTCCACCTCCCAGCTGCCTATTCTTTCTAAACAAGGTCCTTCATAAGGAAACCTAAAACTAGTCGTGTTGATGCAAACGCAGAAGGTCTTTCCATTGGCTTGTACTCCAATAAAGGAGTGTACTCGGAGCGCTGCCCAAGCTGCCTGTTCTCAGAGGAGAGTCTAGTATTCGCTTTATCTCCCATTGTTAGGCCGCTTCAGACGAGCGTACTCCAGTCCCATATCTTGCAGGATATTCTGATTATTCACGTGGTTATATTTTTTATATCTTTAAAACGAAGCATGACCCATTTCTTCCACATTTGCCCCCATATTTGTATTCTGTGCTTTTGGAAAAATACAGATCAGTATTCGCCCCGTAGAACGCAAAATAATCATTGAATAGTGATGAAATACTGAAGCGCGGCCGCGGCATGCTGCCATATTAGGGCGGAGTCAGACCAACGTGTTATCTCCACCTGTACCGCCATGATAATCCCAGCAGCATAATGGGACCAAACAAAACAGCTGATCTCTGTGGGATCTCTATGGGATCTCTGTGGGATCTCTATGGGATCTCTATGGTTTTGTTGCCACCTGCCCTATCCTTCCCACATATTGTGAATACCACGTGCGGGGAAGATCGAGCAGTCTCTCTCTTCACGTGTCTCTTGTCAAACTCCTGCGCTCTGGCCCAGAGTCTGAGCTGCAGGCGAGGGAGAAGGAATCTTCCTCGTTCAAGCGCGGCCCCGTACTGCCGAACGTAGTTGCGCCTACGTCCATCTGAATAAGGCCTCAAGGACATATGACAGAACACTCCTCTCTGCCGGCCTCAGGGTGCATTCCCATCTAGTGGATATCACGCAGCTTTCGGCATGGATCCGTAGCAGATGTCACCCTTCGAAATGAAGGAGATTGCATCACAATCTGCAGTGCACCCAATCTGCCCCCCGGGGGCACCACAAATCTATACCTTAATCCGCCACTGTGAATACAGCACCAACATATGCTGGTTTCATTGTGGATTTTGATAAAGAATTGCCAACAGAGCCATTTTCATTTTGTATCAAATTCCACAAGGAGCCGCGTGGATTTTGGTGCGGAATGGTTAAAACTGCCGTCCGTGTGAAAGGGGCCCCAGGATGCATTCATATGTAGCAGATTTGGTGCAGATGTTCCACGGTGGAAAAGTCCACACCACTTGGGCTTATTTACACAGCCGCAGGCGCAACTATGTTCGGCAGTACGGAGTGCAGCTGCGCCTGAATGAGGGAGATTTCCTCTACCTCGCCGGCAGTTCAAACGCCGCGTCAGAGTTCAGGAATTTGAAAAAAGGGCCAGAAAGATAGCGGACGCCCGATCCTCCCCGCACGTAGTTTAATCACGGCCGGGAAAAGATGTGGTGAAAGCAAAAGCACTGAAATCCAATTAAGATTCCACAGAGATCAGCGGTTTTGTTTTGTCCTGTTATCTTGCCATGATCATCATAGCCACATAAGAGACACAATCGCGCTTGCCTGACTCCGCCCTTTGCTGCATATTTTGTCACAAATTGACGAGAATTCATCCCCTCCAATTGCAGTTGTGAAATCTGCTGTGTATTCACGCCAAAATCTGCTACTTGTGAACACAACTTTGGGGTGTGTCCATGCATGGGAATAGGTCCACAGAGAATCCTCACTGTTTGCTGAGGACCTGCAGCAGATTTACATGCAATTGAAAGGGTGAAATCCACAGCAGATCGGCACCAAATCAGCTGTGTGTGAGCACCCTAATGCTAACGCCACACGGGCGGGCGCGATAACAGACCATGATTCACAGCCTGATGTCACGCTCGCCAACATGTAAATTCCCTGCAGATGAGAGTCGTCCTTTTAACGAAACCTCCTCACATTACTTTGGGGAAGCTGCGATCCTCTGCCATGGTTGTCAGCTGCAGCGGAGGATCGCAGAGTTTCTTCCATTGTTTTTAGTGGGAAACTTCGCACAGCATTGCACCGCGCGCCTAGCTCCAGTGAAAACAACGGGAGAAGCGAGGCGAGAGCACGCACAAATATAAAACATGCCACAACGGAGCTGGGTCTGGCCTGGGATGGAGTCGGGTCTGGCCTGGGACCCAGCCGGGTCTGGCCTGGGACCAAGCCGGGTCTGGCCTGGGACCAAGCCGGGTCTGGCCTGGGACCAAGCCGGGTCTGGCCTGGGACTCAGCCGGGTCTGGCCACGGACTCAGCCGGGTCTGGCCACGGGCTCAGCCGGGTCTGGCCACGGGCTCAGCCGGGTCTGGCCACGGGCTCAGCGGGGTCTGGCCACGGGCTCAGCGGGGTCTGGCCACGGGCTCAGCGGAGTCTGGCCACGGGCTCAGCGGAGTCTGGCCACGGGCTCAGCCGGGTCTGGCCAGCGTCACTTGCAGCCAGTAGCAGTATTTAGTTTAAGAATCTCCTGTTGATGCAGCAGCCGCACTGTCAGGTGGGAATGTTTCCAGATCCGACTCCTCTCGCCCTAGCCCCAATATTCCACACAGGCTGGAGAATGAAGTCTCCTTCCTCACTCGGGGGCTACCGAGCGGGCTGGCAGAACTCCCGCTCATGACATCACCATGCTCTCCAGCGTATATTGCCACAGAATGGCTATTGTATTGCAGACACCCATCTAGTAGTCCATTGGACATCTTTTGGCCTTCAGAAGTGCAGTAATTTCTTGTGGCATCGTTTTCATTTGGCAGTGAATTCGTTTTACAGGAATATCGGCCCCTGCGGACGGTACAGTTTCTCAGTCACTGCACATTAGATAGAGGTGCTGACATTTTCTGAGCAGCTGACAGAAAGGGGTCATCAATTCATGCTACTTACAACAAATTGTGACCCTCTTATCAACATGTTACAACAGAAACCTGGATTAATCTGACCAGACAATATTTATCCACTGCTCAGTGATCCAATTTTTGCAGTCTCTTTCCGTCTTGCCTTTCTGTTCCTCTTAGAAAGCAGTCTAGATAAACAGGAAAAATCCTGCGCTCATAGGAAGTGCTAACGGATGAGTGCAGCTGGAGAGGAGGCCCGAGGAACTTCTAAGAATGGGTTTTAATCCACAATAAGTAAATATAATTTACAAAGATGAAAATCTCAGAGATGCAACGCGTTTCATCACTTATAAGTGACTTTTTCAAGTGGACAACAATGGCGCTGGGATTGGTCATCTGCTCATACAGCCCACCCTGCCAAGGAGCAACAGGTTGTATTATTACTATCTGGAGCACAGGCGATGTATTTGGCTATAATTTGTTTGCCTGTTATACAGAAAGGTCTTTGACATCCTCCATCCTTTCTCTAGGGGGAAGAGTCGTTTCATCCAGCAGATCCCGTTTTTCTTCATATCACACCATTCTCAGTATATGTTCAAGACTGTTGTACAAGAAAACCCCATGCCAATTGTGGTAGTTCTTGAACTACTGTCCCTGGCTACTCCTGCACCGATGATCAGGGCTCGTTTGTAGTCACTCAGCTCGCTCGAGGATTCACACTGAAACTGATTTACAGAAAACTAGCTGACTTGATTTTGTACTGCACTCCGGGGTCACAGGTCTGATTTCCAATCAGGGAATCTCCATTCATGAAATGGCAGGTATCTCTAATAAAATGACCATTAACGGTGTATGTTTAATTATAAACAGAAGTTATTCACTTACCTGCTCCGTTGCTGGCGTCCCCGTCGCCATGGTTCCGTCTAATTTCGGTGTCTTCTTGCTTTTTTAGACGCGCTTGCGCAGATGGATCTTCTCCCTTCGGCTTGGCTCGGAAGCATCGGCGCTTTGGCTCCGCCCCCTCGCGAAGCTCCGCCCCCGTCACGTGCCGATTCCAGCCAATCAGGAGGCTGGAACCGGCACACGTCATGGGGCGGAGCTACGCGATGATGCGTACAAGGGGGCGGAGCCAAAACGCAGATGCTTCCAAGCCGAGCCGAAGGGAGAAGATCCATCTGCGCAAGCGCATCTAAAAAAGCAAGAAGACACCGAAATTAGACGGAACCATGGCGACGGGGACGCTAGCAACGGAGCAGGTAAGTGAATAACTTCTGTATGGCTCATATTTAATGCACGATGTATATTACATAGTGCATTAATATGGCTATACAGAAGTGTATAACCCCACTTGATTTCGCGAGACAACCCCTTTAACTGTATAGTGCACTACAAAGGGATTCATTGATGATTTCAAGGCAAAGGAACCCCTAGAAGATTATGGAGCCAAGATATTAATTATTTAGTCTTTTTTAATTATGCAATCTAGAGTGAATACCATTTTTAAGTCCTTCACGATGAGATATTTAATTTCCTGCTTTATATCTGCTATGTTATACTTACTGTACTCCTATATATATATTCATGTTTAGTAGTTGTTTAAAGAGCACCACTCTAGATTTTCTCTGTAGCTGACAGGACTTTCTAGATGCCGTCTACTGCAGACTCTCCCAGCATTAATTGTGCCAATGTAGAGATACCTAGAGAATTGTGGGAGATGACGTTTTGCATCTGTATTTTTTGTTGTCAGCTGTGAAGTTTTAAGATGGAGGACATTACTTGTTTTCTTAAACCCCCTGGGGAAGGGACCATCCCCCATATGAAATGAGGAGCAATGTATAAACAGGTCAGACCGGACTTTTATCAGCAGAAGACACCAACAGAGGAGCTGCAAGGAAAGAACGCGCAGCCTGGCATTATCTACTGAGCATGATTGTGTAAAGTTACCTCTTCTGATGACATCATGAGCCCTCCCCATGAGAATGACCTATCAGTACACCAAATGTTGGAATGTATCCGAATGTCCCACCTCCCTTTGTTTGAATTACCATATAAACCTTTTCCTGCCAAAATAAAAAGATTTTTTGTCTTTGTTCTTTCTTTCCACTTCTTATAGCGAGGTTCTCAAATGTATTAAATTAGCTCCATATTTTTACCTTTCACTTCCCTTCCCATATTGTTGTAGCTCTCCTAATGAGTGAAGCAAGGTGCCCACCAAATATATGCTTACCTGTCTGTAAGACGCAACCCGTCTCTAGCAAGCAGTCCATCATATAGGCAATTCCATCTATGGTCTAGAAATCCAAATCTTTGCTGACGGCACTATTGAAGTAGCCAGTTGTACAATCACTGGCATACAGTGAGAGTTTGTAGGAGTTGCAATGGTGATCGGGCCCCTGTGCTGAGGGGTCCCAGAGGCCCCGCTTTATTCAAATTGCACATTGTGTGCATTACTGATTGGTCGCACTGTTGTCCGCGTGATTGCTGTGGCCACAGTAGTAAGCAAAAAACCACGGCACTCACTCTACCCCACCAAAATGAAATACTAGGGGGGAGGCAAATTAGAGAAAAATAGTATTTTTAAGTAGAGGAGAATCTTAGTTCTCTGTAGCGAAAAAATCTAATTAGATAGATGCAGAGCCACCAACAGGGCTAGGGACAAAAGCCCCTTGGGGAAACACGTATAGCAGAAAAGGTGGCAGCATATAGTGATGCACAAAAAAAACTGCTTGTCTAAAGGAACATGCTTTATTGTTTCATAGTTTAAAAATTAGGCGACGTTTCGACCTGTAGAGGTCTTTTTCAAGCCAAAAAACAGATGAAACAAGGTATGGAGTCCATGTTCCGCAATGTACTGCTGACTAAGTTTTAGTGTATAAACGACTGTATTTTCTGTATTATCTGTGAAAAATATAAAATTTCAATAAAAGATGATTTAAAAAAATCTCCGTTAAGAGGCTCCGCCGCAGATGTAAAACCGTCCTTACACCAGCATGACCAATATCACTGTAAACAGGCAATGTATATACTTTTCCCTGTAAATAGTGATATGGAGCATGCAGGTATAAGCTGGGTATATCCTGTGCATCTATATATATATATATAAAGACAAAAGTCCTCACTGACTGACTTACTCGCCACTAATTCTCCAACTTCCCAATATCGTAGAAACATGAAATTTGGTAAGAGCATAGATTATGTCCAAAATAGGAAAAGTAAAGAGGTCCCAGCTCGATTATTTAATTCTAGCACAAAAGAATTAGCTTTAGAGGGTACCCTGTTGAGGTAGTAGAAAGAGCTAATGAATATGCAAAACGTTGCAGTACAGATGAATTCCTCAAGTCTAAATACAGAAATAATGGAGATGGGAAGATCCGAATTATTGGCATGTACGACGACCAATCTAATGAAGTTAGATACACTTTGAACAAATACTGGCATATCCTTCAGAGAGACATGGACCTTGTGGAGCATCTTCCCATGAAACCTATGATCACCTATAAGCGTGGACGTAACCTGCGGGATCGACTGGTTCATAGCCTTTTTTCATCACAAGCATCGACCAGAACCTGGTTAGGATCCAAACCACCTAAGGGCACGTTTCGGTGTGCTGGATGTAAAGCCAGGGAGTAAAACGGGGAGTCACCTTCACCAGTTCGTCTACTGGTAGGACATATCAAATAAGGGACTTTATAAATTGTAGGTCTACAGAAGTCATTTACAAAGCCACGTGTCCGTGCCCACTCGATTATGTTGGCAAGACCATCCGCCAGTTGTGGAGACAAGTGTTGGAAGACATCGGTAATGTTAATCGAGGTGACAATACCAGCTTGGCGGTACAC
This sequence comes from Eleutherodactylus coqui, assembly GCF_035609145.1. Lineage (NCBI taxonomy): Eukaryota > Metazoa > Chordata > Amphibia > Anura > Eleutherodactylidae > Eleutherodactylus > Eleutherodactylus coqui. The sequence continues at coordinate 10,153,708 of NC_089845.1, forward strand.
GTGCGTGAAAAACACAACAATGACCCGGAGTCCATAAAGTTTCAAGGCATAGAGATCATCAGGGATAATGGAGGAAAAGGCAATTTGGATAGAGTACTATTACAAAAAGAGACATGGTGGATCCATCGACTGGAGTGCTGTAATCCTAAAGGCCTCAACGATAATTTATCGTTTACAGCATTTATATAATACTAGCTTACCCGTCGCGCGTTGCTGCGAAGACAGACATACATACATACTTCGTTTTTATATATCTAGATGACGGCAGCAGCGACCACTGAGGTTTTGTAGGCCGCTGCTTCCCCCTTCCAGGCTGAATAAAATAGCCGTTGTGTGAGAATCGCTGGGGGGGGAGACATTCTTACTGCTGGGAGAATTGCTGGGGGGGGGGAGGGGGAGACATTCTTACTGCTGGGAGAATTGCTGGGGGGGGGGGGAGACATTCTTACTGCTGGGAGAATCGCTGGGGGGGGGGGGATCGGAGACATTCTGACTGCTGGGAGAATCGCTGGGGGGGGGGATGGGAGACATTCTGACTGCTGGGAGAATCGCTGGCGGGGGAGCGGAGGCATGACTGCTGGGAGAATCGCTGGGGGGAGGGGGCATGGTGACTGCCAAGAAAATCTCTGTGGGGGAAGGGGGGCATGATGACTGCCAGGAGAACCGCTGGGGGGGAGCCATTATGACTGCTGGGGGAACCACTTGGGGGGAGGGGGGCATTATTATTGCTGGCGGACAGCTGGGGGTGGCATTGTGACTGCTGGTGGACCACTGGGGGGGTGGTATTATGACTGCTGGGGGAACCGCTGGGGGGGGGGGGAGCGGGCATTATTACTGCTGGGGGACCGCTGGGGTATGTCACTCTTATTACTAATGGGGGGAGTGTCACTATTATTACTGCTGTGGGATGTCACTATTATCGCTGGGGTGGTGTCACTATTACCGCTGGGGTATGTGTACATGTGGCAGAAATGGGCAGGGCTCTTTCAGAATAGACCGGGTGCAGATTTTGACTGCTTTTTAGATGCGGAAATGCTGCAGAATTTTCCACAGAAATCTCTGCTGAGGACATTCTGCAGTATTTCCGCGTCCAAAAAGCAGTCAGAATCTGCACCCGGTCTATTCTGAAACAGCCTTGTCCTTTTTAGAACGACGGGGGTAAAATCATACGTTGTGATAAGCCCCGCCCCCTGACGTGTTGGCACTTTGCGATACATAAGTGGGTTTTGGGTTGTAGTTTGGGCACTCGGTCCCTAAAAGGTTCGCCATCACTGGCCTAGTACATGTTTGCCCACTTCCAACTCCAGTGGAGACTGACTGTAAATGGCTGGCGTGCTCTAGTATTTATGGTTTCAAGCTGTACGTGTCATTGCATACAGTCTATCTATCTATCTATCTATCTATCTATCAGGGTTATTGCATACAGTCTATCTATCTATCTATCTATCTATCTATCTATCTATGACATCAGGAAATGAGAGAATTAGATTTTGTAGGCCGCTGCTTCCCCCTTGCGGGCTGAATAAAATAGCCGTTGGGTGGAACATACAATTTATCCGGCTGCTGTGGCTTCTTAGGAAGATATCCTAGTACTTGTTTACCCACTTCCAACTCCAATGGTAATTGGCTGGCGTGCTCTAGTGGTTCCAAGCTGTACGTGTCATAATAGAGCCTTAATGACATCACAATGCAGCTTTATAGAACATGTTGGGGCATGTTCAAGGGCGTCTGATGTTGATGACATCAGTGATGACATCACAATAGCAGGTGGCTTACTTATTCGATCTACGTGGGGGGGGGCGTAACTTTCGACGACGCTCGCGCGCCATTTATCGTAGGATATTTGTACTATGCCTATAATCTTCCCAGGAGTGTACTTAACAACTTTCCAAAGTTTCTTAGCGATCGGATGAATGGTGTAGTAGCGCATAAAGGACAAACAGACACACACGCAGACACGCACGCACGCACGCAGACAGACATACATTCAATTTTATATATATAGATATGGTCAACAGCATGGCATTCCTACATGCCTATTGCATATATATTCGTTATGCCCCACCAGCTATCATGTATACCATACTTGTTTTTATCAGGTGCAGGGTATTACGTATACTATTTAGTAACCCGCGCCATCAGTTATAATTGGTGTACACAAGTTATGCATTATACCAACATCTATATATAAATATGGGTATGTATATTGTATTGAAACATGCATAAAAAATTTTTTATGTATACCATACCTGTATTTAGCAGGGGGAGCGTATTACATTGCCAAGTAACTTGTGGTATTTGCAATATAAGACACCTATTTTTGCACACTATTCTAGGTGTTTACTTACCACATATTCTTTAAAATACTGTACCCCCTTGCATGATCCGTGACACTGTATAACAGCCTGCCCCATGTATTTGTGATAGGCTCGGGTTTCTTTGTTTATATGCGCCTATTATGCATATGTATTTGCATTATTTAATAACCCAACGGTTATTACTACATCCCATCTTGCTAACATGAAATATTCCAACCATATGTGTCACTTATAATGGAACATTAAATGTAACACATTACATAAATATCCCTTTGCTCCACATTAGTTACATGCATATTTATAACATCCTATTAGGTATTACAACATGTCTGTGTACTATCAATTTATGCGTTTGTCCCAAGTAGAACTAACACCAAGTCTACATATCGTCCCTTCGGGGGGTAACTATGTCCTGTTCCCTTCTCCTCGCTGCCGAGCGTCTGGTTGCCATGGAGTCCGGACGCCACCACGTCATCCAGCCTCGCTGGTTGGCGCGCTGGTTCCCTGATGTCCCTGCGCATGCGCGGGATTACCGCTTCATCGCGATATCCCGGCAAGGCAGCACTGGTGACAGGGTAAGCTCATTGATGCAGCAGAGACGAGCCCCCAACATAGGGCGGCGTGGTTTGAGCTATATAAGCCTCTTTGCAAGGCTACATACCATTGCTGCTCATTCATTCACAGCCGTTCAGGCTGGTCACTTCTATACAGAGTATACTTACCATCCTGATGACGCAGTTATACCATCAATAGCTGCAGAAATGCGTTGATGGTCAAATAAATGCAATATAAGGGACTATTAAGGAGACTTTATGGACACAAAACACGTGTCTATCCTATTCAAAAATGTCCCTTGGTTTTGATGGTGAAAATCATAACAGTAGTAACGGGCTAATGGGAGCTGTATGGCTATCTTGATGTGGCCCTGTATACCCGCTGCAATAGCCACTTGGAATTAGAGCCAAAACAAAAATAAAAATTTCAGTGGCGTTTTGAAAGAATGAATGTGGGCTACAATACATATTCAACCTCCATTTCGGTGCTGTATGTATTGTATATGCTTTCTTAGAAAGAGCCTCGCTGTTTACTGACTCTTAAAATAGGGCAGCTGTATCAAACAAGTGGTGCTACAACTTTCACCGCTGAGGTGTATCACATGTTATTTGAGTGATACATTGTTGCATTGATAGGTTTACAACTAGTTATACTCTGTGACTCTAGGGTACATGCTAATAAAAATATACCCCAAAGAAATAACAGAGAACTCTTTAGCTGCCCAAATTCATTGAAGTGTTACATTACTAAATGATTTGCAGTGCAGTACTGCCACAACAGTATACAGTATTGCAGTTTAGTGATTAATTCGTATTATTCGTATACAGCAACAGTTCTAACATACAGTTATCCTAAGAAACTTATATTTTAGGTGGTCCTAATTGTATATTCATAGGCACAAAAACATAAGTGATCACGCTATTTATTTTTAATTTAGATTTGAATAAAGGTTATATTTTAATAATCAGTGGTTCCCTCCGAGAGATAGCAAAAGAATTAGCATCCAAATTTTATGTACGGAATCTAATTCTCTCACTTCCCAATGTCATAGAAACTTAAAATTTGGCACGAGCATTGATTATGTCATAAATAGGAAAAGCTAATGGGTCCCAACTCCATTATTCAATTCTAGCGCAATAGAATTAGTGTCCAAATTTTACGTACGGAATCTAATTCTCCAACTTCCCAATGTCATAGAAATTTGAAATTTTGCACGAGCATTGATTATGTTATAAATAGGAAAAGCTAGTGGGTCTCAACTCGATTATTCAATTATATGCGCAAAAGAATTAGCGTCCAAATTTTAACGAACGGAATCTAATTCTGTCACTTCTTGGTGTCATAGAAACTCGAAATTTGGCACGAGCATTGATGGTGTCATAGATAGGAAAAGTTAATAGCTCCAAACTCGATTATTCAATTCTAGCGCAAAAGAATTAGTGTCCAAATTTTACGTACGTAATCGAATTCTCTCACTTCCCGATGTGATAAAAACTTGAAATTTGGCACGAGCATTAATAATATCATAAATAGGAAAAGTTAATGGGTCCAAACTCGATTATTCAATTATAAACACAAAATAATTAGCGTCCACATTTTACATACAAAATCTAATTATCTCACTTCTTGGTGTAATAGAAACTTCAGATTTGGCACGGGCATTGATTGTGTCATAAATAGGAAAAGCTAATGGGTCCCAACTCGATTATTCAATTCTAAGCCCAAAAGAATTAGCGTCAAAATTTTACCTACGGAATCTAATTCTTTCACTTCCCGATGTCAAAGAAACTTGAAATTTGGCACGAGCATTGATTAGGTCATAAATGGGAAGAGCTAATGGGTCCCAACTCAATTATTCAATTCTAAGCGCAAAAGAATTAGTGTCCAAATTTTAAGTACGGAATCTAATTCTCTCACTTCCCGATGTCATAGAAACGTGAAATTCGGCATGAGCATTGATTATGTCATAAATAGGAAAAGTTAATGAGTCCAAACTCGATTATTCAATTCTAAGTGCTAAAGAATTAGCGTCCACATTTTACGTACGAAATCTAATTCTCTCACTTCTTGGAGTAATAGAAACTTGAGATTTGGCACGGGCATTCATTGTGTCATAAATATGAAGATATAATGGGTCCCAACTTGATTAATCAATTCGAAGTGCAAAAGAATTAGCGTCCAAATTTACGTACAAAATCTAATTCTCTCAGTTCCCTATGTCATAGAAACTTGCCATAGAGATTTGGCACGGGCATTGATTATGTCATAATTTGGAAAAGTTAACGGGTCCCAACACAATTATTCAATTCTAAGCGCAAAAGAATTAGCGGCCAAATTTTACGTACAAAATGTAGTTCTCTCACTTCCTGATGTCATTTTATAAAAAGGAAACGTCGCATGACTCGCCAAAAATTCTCCATCTTCTCGATGGCGTAGAAACATGAAATTTGGTAAGAGCATAGATTATGTCAAAAAGAGGAAAAGTAAATAGGTCCCAACTCGATTATTTAATTCTATCGTAAAAGAATTAGCATCAAAATTTTACGTACATAATCTAAATCTCTCACTTCCTGATGTCATAGAAACATGAAATTTGGCACAAGCATTGAGTATGTCATAAATAGGAAAAGTTAATGGGTCCCAACTCGATTATTCAATTCTAGCGCAAAAGAACTAGCGTCCAAATTTTACCTACGGAATCTAATTCTCCAACTTCCCAATGTCATAGAAATTTGAAATTTGGCACGAGCATTGAGTATGTCATAAATAGGAAAAGTTAATGGGTCCCAACTCGATTATTTAATTCTAAGCTCAAAAGAATTATCCAAATTTTACGTACGGAATCAAATTCTCTCACTTTCCCGTATCATAAAAACGTGAAATTTGGAACGGGCATTGATTATGTCGTAAATAGAAAGAGCTCATGGGTCCCAACTCGATTATTCAATTCTAAGTGCAAAAGACTTAGCGTCCAAATTTTACGTAAGGAATCTAATTCTCTCACTTTCCAGTGTCATCGAAACGTGAAATTTGGAACGGGCATTGATTATTTCATAAATAGGAAAAGTTAATGGGTCCCAACTCGATTATTCAATTCTAAGCGCAAAACAATAAGCATCCAAATTTTACGAACGGAATCTAATTCTCTCACTTCTTGGTGTAATAGAAACATGAAATTTGGCACGAGCATTGATTATGTCATAAATAAAAAAAGTTAATGCCTCCCAACTCGATTATTCAATTCTATGCGCAAAAGAATTAGCGTCCAAATTTTACGTACGGAATCTAATTCTTTCACTTCCCGGTGTCATAAAAACGTAAAATTTGGCACGGGTATTGATTATATCATAAATAGAAAAAGCTAATGGGTCCCAACTCGATTATTTAATTCTAAGCGCAAAACAATTAGCGTCCAAACTTTACGTACGGAATCTAATTCTCTCACTTGAAATTTGGCAAGGGAATTAATTATTATATCATAAATAGGAAAAGTTAATGGGTCCCAACTCGATTATTCAATTCTAAGCGCAAAAGAATTAGCGTCCAAATTTTACGTACGGAATCTAATTCTCTCACTTCCCGGTGTCATAGAAAAGTGAAATTTTGCACAGGAATTGATTATATCATAAATAGGAAAAGCTAATGGGTCCCAAATCGATTATTCAATTCTAAGCGCAAAAAATTAGCGTCCACATTTTACATACAGAATCTAATTCTCTCACTTGAAATTTGGAACGGGCATGGATTATTATGTCATACATAGGAAAAGTTAATGGGTCCCAACTCGATTGTTTAATTGCAAGCGCAAAAGAATTTGCGTCCATATTTTACGTGCAAAATCTAATTCTCCCCCTTCTTGGTGTAATGGAAACTTGAAATTTGGCATGAGTATTGATTGTGTTACAAATAGGAAAAGCTAATGGGTCCCAACTCGATTATTCAATTCTAGCGCAAAAGAACTAGCATCCAAATTTTACATACGGAATCTAATTCTCTCACTTCCCGATGTCATAGAAACTTCAAATTTGGCACAAGCATTGATTATGTCATAAATAGGAAAAGTTAATGGGTCCCAATTCGATTATTCAATTCTAAGCGCAAACGAATTAGCGTCCAAATTTTAAGTATGGAATCTAATGCTCTCACTTCCCGATGGAACAAATAATTACACAAATTTTTACTGCACAAATGTGAAAGTTGCCATGACCATTCTTTGCGTACTAAATATTGGAAATTTAAAGGCTTGCAACTTGATTATTCAATCCTATGCATAAAAGTAAGTGACCCCTTATGTAATGTAACTAATAACACACATCTGTACTGCACAAACTTGAAATTTGGCCTGACCATTCTTATGTTATGTAACTAATAACATATCTGCACCTGCAATATATGAGACAGTTATTTTCTCAGCAAAACAAAACACATCTATATATCTATATATATATATATATATATATATATATATATATATATATATATATATATATAAAGATGAAAGCCCTCACTGACTCACTCACTCACTGATTCACTGACTGACTCGCAACTAATTCTCCAACTTCCCGATGTCGTAGAAACATGAAATTTGGTAAGAGTATAGATTATGTCCAAAATAGGAAAAGTAAAGAGGTCCCAACTCGATTATTTAATTCTAGCACAAAAGAATTAGTGGCGAAAGTTTACGTACATAATCTAAATCTCTCACTTCATGTCATAGAAATTTGAAATTTTGCACGAGCATTGAATATGTCATAAATAGGAAAAGCTAATGGGTCCCAACTCGATTATTCAATTCTAGCGCAAAAGAACTAGAGTACAAATTTTACGTAGGAATCTAATTCTCTCACTTCCCAAAGTCATAGAAACTTGAAATTTTGCACAAGCATTGATTATGTCATAAATAGGAAAAGCTAATGGGTCTGTACTCGATTATTCAATTCTAAGCACAAAAGAATTAGCGTCAAAATTTTACGTACGGAATCTAATTCTCTCACTTCCCAATATAATAGAAACATGAAATCTGGCACGAGCATTGATTATGTCATAAATGGGAAAAGTTAATGGGTCCCAACTCGATTATTCAATTCTAAGCGCAAAAGAATTAGCGTCAAAATTTTACATACAGAATCTAATTCTCTCACTTCCCTGTGTCATAGAAACTCGAAATTTGACACAAGCATTGATTATGTCATAAATAGGAAAAGTTAATAGGTCCCAACTCGATTAGTCAATTCTAAGCGCAAAAGAATTAGCGTCAAAATTTTACGTACAGAATCTAATTCTCTCACTTCCCTGTGTCATAAAAACTGGAAATTTGGCACGACCATTGATTATGTCATAAATAGGAAAAGTTAATGGGTCCCAACTTGATTGTTCAATTCTATGTGCAAAAGAATTAGCTTCCAAATTTTACATACGAAATCTAATTCTCTCATTTCCCGATGTCATTTTATATAAATGAAACGTCTCATGGTTACCTCCCCGTGGTGTTTCCTGGGTAACGCAGAGAACTATGCAAAATGGTGAACATATTTTTTTTCCTCAGTATCTCTAAAGTAACCACGACTTCATAAGATTTTCCGTGTGAACACCAGATAAACACCAGTACCAAATTAACTCGGGTGAAGCCGGGTATTTCAGCTAGTATAATTATATATGTACAGCTGGTATAAATTATACATCTCCCTGTATATAGTAATATGGAGCATGCTGGTATAACCTGGATATCTTCTGTATATAATTATATATGTACAGCTGGTATAAATTATACATCTCCATGTATATAGTGATATGGAACATGCTGGTATAACCTGGGTATCTCCTCTATATAATTCAATATCACTATATACAGGCAGATGTATAACTTATACCAGCTGTACATATATAATTATATACAGAAGATTCCCAGGTTATACCAGCATGCTCCATGTCACTATATACAGGATGTATAACTAATACCAGCTGTACATTTATAATTATATACAGGAGATACCCAGGTTATACCAGCATGCGCCATATCACTATATACAGGAGATGTATAACTTATACCATCTGTATATATATAATTATATACAGGAGATACCCAGGTTATACCAGCATGCTCCATATCACTATATACAGGAGATGTATAACTTATACCAGCTGCATGTATATAATTACATATAAGAGATACCCAGGTTATACCGGCATGGTCCATATCACTATATACAGGAGATGTATAACTTATACCAGCTGTACATATATAATTATATACAGGAGATACCCAGGTTATACCAGCATGCGCCATATCACTATATACAGGAGATGTATAACTTATACCATCTGTATATATATAATTATATACAGGAGATACCCAGGTTATACCAGCATGCTCCATATCACTATATACAGGAGATGTATAACTTATACCAGCTGCATGTATATAATTACATATAAGAGATACCCAGGTTATACCGGCATGGTCCATATCACTATATACAGGAGATGTATAACTTATACCAGCTGTACATATATAATTATATACAGGAGATACCCAGGTTATACCAGCATGCTCCATATCACTATATACAGGGGGTGTATACCTCATACCAGCTGTACACATATAATTATATACAGGAGATACCCAGGTTATAGCAGCATGCTCCATATCACTATATACAGGATGTATAGCTTATACCAGCTGTACATATATAATTATATACAGGAGATACCCAGGTTATACCAGCATGCTCCATATCACTATATACAGGAGATGTATAACTTATACCAGCTGTACATATATAATTATATACAGGAGATACCCAGGTTATACCAGCATGCTCCATATCACTATATACAGGAGATGTATAACTTATACCAGCTGTACATATATAATTATATACAGGAGATACCCAGGTTATACCAGCATGCTCCATATCACTATATACAGGGAGATGTATAACTTATACCAGCTGTCCATATATAAATATATACAGGAGATACCCAGGTTATACCAGCATGCTCCATATCACTATATACAGGAGATGTATAACTTATACCAGCTGTACATATATAATTTTATGCAGGAGATCCCCAGGAGTCCGATATCGGGCCATGAAACTATGCCCCATATCACGTTCACCAACGTGCAATGTCCCCGCGGGGCTTTTGTGTTTCATAAGCAAAAAAAGAAATATGGGCTCACCTCACCAGCAGTATGTTTCAGTGTTGCAGGGAGATCTGAGATGCAACACGAGCTCCGTCCTCAAGCAGCCGACGGCAAACGGCTAAATTCCATATAAATAAAAATAGAAGTGGAGAGGAGCTGCTACCATTAAAAAAATGTCATTCTTTATTAAGTAAAAAAAGCATACAGCTCACAGGTTCGCGCTGAACGCGTTTCGGCTATAGTAGCCTTTATCAACAGTTTCAAGCGGCTCTCATCACATCGAGGAAGAAGCGATGTTTCAGCTGCGGCGGCGGATTGCAGAGTGTTTCCCATGGGTAAACCTTGCATCGCATTACACTCATATACACGTCGTACACTGTGCAATGCTGTGCCGGCCCCATTAAAGACAATGAGCGATGCGAGGCGGTCCAAGGGAACACCCAAAGATAGGATATGCCGTGATATCGCTCATGTGTATGGCCCCGTTCAAAAGAATGGGGCTCATATTCGTGCGCGACATGTGTATCTCACAACGCACTAATCTCGCACGATTTTCGCAGCGGTTGTCAATGAGCTCTTAAAGATATCGCATGGCACTTGAAAGGTGTGTAATATTTGCAGGGCTGCCATGCTTCCCATTGACAGCAATAGCAAACCCCTGCGAACCTCTATCACGCGTGATGCGAAGAGTTTCTAAGTTTCACAGTCCAATTTCATGCTCGCCCCCATGTCAATGTGGCCTCTGTGTGCTTTTACACAGGCGAGTATGATCTCGGTCCGGGTTGCATCGTATCACTGACCTTGTGATTTTCGTGTGTGAGAATTGCATGTTTGTCAATAGCAAAGATTTAAAAAAGAAAAAAAATTGCATCAGACTCACAAGAAACTTGCAATTTTGTCTTATTTTCGGGAGAGGGTTTGGGGGGGGGGGGCTTATATTCACTTGGTCTGCGGCGTCCCGATGCCTCGTGCTGCTGGTCTCTGGCGGCGATGTGACAGTCTGCAGTGTTCTCAATGCTGAGATATCCTCTTTTTTCTGGTGACGGGGCTTTGAACACCCCGCCTCCAGCAAAGCGAGCGCTGTGATTGGATCAAATGAATGACTGAATGGCTATGAGTGCTTGAGCACCGGCTCTGATCGAGCAGTCACAGCATTTGACAGCACCAATCATAGCACTCGCTTTGCTGGAGGCGGGGTATTCAAAGCCCCGTCACCAGAAAGAAGAGGATTTCTCATCGTAGAGGACACAGCAGCATACCACAGTGACGGGGACCATTGTGAGGCACTCAGATGCTGTGGACCAAGTGAGTATTGATTTATTTTTTCATGTACTTTAGCTAGGGCTTATTTTCGGGGGAGGATGTAACTGGGGTAGGTCTTACTTTAAGGGGAAAACGGTACTATAGGAAATAATGGGCAGTTTTTAAATAAAAATAGCTTAGAAAATAGGGCATGCAGTGATTTTCTATATCGGACCATCCATATGAGAGGGAAAAATATCACTTGTGAATAAAAAGACTAAAATGCGTGGGTTCTTTTCATGTGCTAAGCCCGTCCGTATCGCCGTCAGGCAGAACCTGCACGTGAAAAGACCTTGTGAATAGACCCTAAGCGGACCAACCAGAGCAATGAGCGACATAACGGGGACAAAGACAGTTTCTATGAAGTCGCCCTTGATGTCATGTTTGCCGCACGCTCAGCGGATGACCGGCTTCCTGAATCCCAGCTACTGAATCAATAGATCACATCGATCCCGCAGTAATTGGAGTGGCTGCTGGGAATGTGGCCAGAGCTTCCATTAGGTCTGCCGTTATCCTCCGCTGAGTCATCACATTCACTGCAGTAGATGGACGTTCTGCGCAGAGCGTTGCTGGCATCGTTCTGCTCCCTGGAGCTCGCCGCAGCACTAAACTCCATTCCCAGCATATTGCTGCCTTTCATCTGTGTTCAGTGAAAGCTCCGCTGAATCCCATGTTTATTCCGGCCGCTCCAGAGAATGACGAGGACAACTGCTAGACCCGATGCATCATCATGGCTGATCGAAGAGCGGAGAGGTGGCACCACTCAGGGCTGCTTAACGTTACCAAACATCCCGGGTGCCAAAATCCTGAAAACGGTGAAGGGATGAAAACAGACATTGTGGACATTTTCTGGGCTTGTTTCTGTTAGTTTCTGCAATTGTGTGTCAGAAATCTAACATGGTGGACTGGGTTACTCTTAATACCAGATCCCTGTAGGTCGCCGCTTCAGCAGATTTCTGCAACGGCAGAAATGGTTTCGTCTCAATCCTGTTTTCAAGGTTTAAAATGAAAACCTTGTTGGAATTCAAGGTGACTGATGATGTGAAGCGGCCCTGAATGAGGTCTACGTTATCATGGAGGGCTTCTAGACTCCAGGTATCTTCTTGAACCCGGACAGGTTTGCTCCATACCTTAGTATACCAATTACATCATTATTCTACCCATGACAAAATTGGATATTCTATGGTGACCTTGGCTGCGACAGAGGTCAAAGGCCAAAGACTGCATTGTGGCCAGGCGACCTCACATAAGTCAATGCAGTCATGCTGCGGCCAGATAATTGTCACAGATCGCAAGAAACCAGAGTTGTGGTAGTAGAAGCTTCGGAGCCACAAGGTAAAGCTGGCGCCACATACATGTTATTGGGCCAAGGGGGTGAGAATGCCCCAGTAACACGTGGCATCAGTCCGGCTCGGGCAGCTCAGCCACAAACTTCGTTGGTGGTGCAAAAGGGTGAATTTCAGTGATGCGATCACAATGCTGGAGAGAACGTGAAGGACGCCTGATCAGCTGGACTTAACACCTGAGGAGCAAGCAAGCAGGACAGAAGCGTTGGCCGGACAGGAGGCTCAGCCCGGGCTGGTGTTTGAAACTAAGGCTTCCGGCACGCTGGTGTATCTGGGCCAATATTAATTCACAGGCAGCACCTCTTTTGGAATAGGAACAATTAACTGCTTAACAATGAATTTATGTATTTGCTCTCTGTTAGCAGCCAGCTTATAAACTTTTAAAATGTGTATATTATTCAGCTCACCTGTGTAGCACCAGGATGTTACCAGAAACAGCAAGCGCAGGATGCCGCCGCCAGCCTAAGAAACGGTTATTCATCAGAATATAGATTTCTTAAAGCCTTTGTATCTAAAACTCGCCCGCGTGGGTGTGATTTAGCGATATCCTGCTGGAAAGGCAAACTTTCCTTAAAGTAACAACCATTTCTGTAATATGACACCAACTATAGCGGACCACAAACCGCTGCGGTTGCCATAACACACGCAATAGAGCCTATGGGCTATACACTGGCCAGTGGTCAGCGGGAAAAGCTCATCGCAGGTCTTATTCTTGTCGGCGTCATTGCTGGGAATGAGGAGATGCCAAGGCATATCAATGTGCTAAGTCTATCGGACAAGCCATGGACCAGTGACTGTGTGGTGCCCAAAGAGATGCATCAAGCCTTTCGGGAGCAACTCGGGCCCCAGCAAGTGTTGGAGGCCTCGGAATCGCACAGTCAGCAGCATTGTTCTGCCGAGTCTGGCATTTTACTGTGATTTCAAGCAGCGTTTTTGACCGCATGCTACAGCATTTGACATCACTTTTTAGCGCCCCCCCCATGATTGTGATGGATGGCGGAGTGCGTAAAAAAAATGCAAAAATGATGAAAAATAGAACAGACAGCGCTCAAAAATAGTAGCATTTTAAACGAAGCATTTGAGCGTAAAATTAATGGGCGCAAGTGTACTACGGTTAGTGCGTCGCTCGGGACGCCGTGCGAATTGTGATAAAAAGCCGTGTGAGTGACCTTAGGCTACATTCACACAGGCAAGCACAATATCGAGTGGAGAAACTGGACCTGGACCTCATTCATTATGTAACCCCAGTATATATATATATATATATATATATATCAGCAAGTATTAAATTGTTTAGTTATTCCTTTGTATATGAAAACCAGTTGGGTCAAGTGACCAATATCAGTATGTTATAGTCTATACAGCTCCAAATCCAAAAACGTTGGCCTCCGTGTAAAATGGAAATAAATTTAAAAAATGAAGCAATGACTTAGAAATCTCATCTAACCATATTTTATCCCCAGTCGAGCAGAGAAGACATATCAGAGAGGGGGGGGGGGGGGGGGGGGACATTTTATCCACTTCAGTTTTTAAAAATTATCTCATTTAGAAATTGATGGAAACAACACTCACAAAAAGGTAAGACGGGTAACAACAGACGGGAAAAATGGTCCGAATTAGAGATGAGCGAGCACCAAAATGCTCGGGTGCTCGTTTCGAGTAACAAACCCCATTGAAGTCAATGGGAGACTCGAGCATTTTTCAATGCTCTGCAGCTGCTGTTGGCGGCTCCACTGAAGACAATAGTTTGCCGGCCCCCTGCATTGTTTTTCATGGAAGGGCTTTACATATAAGCCCTTCCCTAAAAAACAATAATTTTAGTGTAAAAAAAAACCTTAAAGGAGTTGTCCCGCGCCGAAACGGGTTTTTTTTTTTTTAAACCCCCCCCCCCGTTCGGCGCGAGACAACCCCGATGCAGGGGTTAAAAAAAACCACCCGCACAGCGCTTACCTGAATCCCGGCGGTCCGGCGTCTTCATACTCACCTGCTGAAGATGGCCGCCGGGATCCTCTGTCTCCATGGACCGCAGGGCTTCTGTGCGGTCCATTGCCGATTCCAGCCTCCTGATTGGCTGGAATCGGCACGTGACGGGGCGGAGCTACATGGAGCTACACGGAGCCCCATTCAGAAAAGAAGAAGACCCGGACTGCGCAAGCGCGGCTAATTTGGCCATCGGAGGGCGAAAATTAGTCGGCACCATGGAGACGAGGACGGAGCAGGTAAGTATAAAACTTTTTATAACTTCTGTATGGCTCATAATTAATGCACAATGTACATTACAAAGTGCATTATTATGGCCATACAGAAGTGTATAGACCCACTTGCTGCCGCGGGACAACCCCTTTAACCGCCGTGACTCTCGCGGTCCTGCAGAACACATCTTCTGCATGCGGCAGATGTTTCCTTCATCCCTGCTAGCAAGAAGAATTCCCTGCTACACCTGCCACATTTGTGACAGATGCAGCAGAGGAATTCAATTCCCTACCACAGCTGTCACACATGACAGCTGCGGTAGAGGATCTAGCTGCCGGCTCCCTGTCATTGGATTTCAGGGAAGGACTTTAAATATAAGCCCTTCCCTGAAAAACCAGGTAAAATAGTATAAAAAACAAAACAAAACACACTCACCTCTCTTCAGCTGCCGGGGCTCAGCCGCGTTTTCTCTCGATGTGCCTGGATCTGTAGTGCTGATCTATCAGCAGGCGGGGATTTAAAATCCCTGCCTGCTGAAAGAGCTGATTGTGGTCGGCTGAGGTGCTCAGCCAATCACTGGCAGCTCTCACAGACAGCTCTCGCCTCAGCCAACCACAATCATCTATTTCAGCAGGCGGGGATTTTAAATCCCCGCTTGCTGATAGATCAGCACTGGAGAGCCTGGGACAGCGAGGAGAAGACATGGCTGAGACCCGGCAGCTGAAGGGAGGTAAGTATGTATTTTTTTTGTTTTTTACACTACTTTTGTTACGTGTGCTGCTGGAATCTGTTGTCCTATGTACTCCTAGCAGCACTCTCGGGGTTAATTGAGCTGGCTGGGTGTGGTACTTCCTGCTAGCCAATCTTCTGGATCTGTGCTCACATATAACCATGCTCCTGTCAGTCTCTGCCTGGGTCCCCTAGGGTGAGTACTCATGTTGGTTCTGTGTCCTGTAACTTGTTATCAGGCTTGTTCTGCTTGTTCCCACTTGGATCTGTATTTGCAAGTAAGTCTATTGTGTGGCTCTGCTTCCCCAAGATTGTCTGGACACCTGTCGTCCTAGTCTGCAGTACATGCAGCCCCCCTTTTCCTTCCCCCTGTTCAGGTGCAGCCTCCAGAAATCTTACTCCGGGTGTCAGTTGGTGTAACTGGACACTCCCTTATGTCAGCTTGTGTAGCTGACTGTCTATTCCCCCCGGTATGAGGACGCATAGACTTGCTGTGTGTACATGTGAGTTCTGAGTGGAGTCTGTCTGGCCCTGTTCCCTGTTCTGTCCTGTTCCTGATGCAGCTGGCTGTGTGTCCAGTGCTCTGTTCTGTCCTGTTGCAAGCTTTGCTGAGTGATTTCTGTCTTGCTGGTTCATGTCCGTTTGTACGTTTAAATTCTGTCAGTTTCTTGTCAGTCTGCTGTGTGACCTGCTATCTGTGTCCTGTCCTGTTCCAGCCTTCTGTGTGAACTCTGTCCGGTTCTGTTGAACTCCTGGTTAGTGTAGGGACTAGCGGTATAACCAGGAGCCGTGAAGTGGCCCGCTAGCTTTAAACATCTTGTACAACATGTCAACCAATACCTGGTATTTATATTCAGCTTATCTGTTTCTAGTGGTTGCATGTTGTGTGCTGTGTATCCGGTTCTGTCTTTGTCATGTGGCATGTGTATGCCTTCTGTTCTGTGGCGTGGTTCCTAGGATCAGCTAGGGCCGAGTTCCGAAGACCGCTGGGCTGCCCTTATTGGGGCAATGTTCCCCGCTTAGTTAGGGCCTTGCCATCCTCCTGGTAGACAGGGTCAGTTGCCTGAAACCTGTGTGACCCTGGTGCTACCAGTGTGCGTCCATCTCATACATTACTGCTCCCATTTTTGGGTGCGATCATGTGGGCTCCCGTGCTTAGGTTGCCCACACGATCGTAACAACTTTTTACTGTTTTTTCAGGGAAGGGCTTATATTTAAAGCCCTTCTCTGAAATCCAATGAAAGGGAGCCGGCAGCAGGATCCTCTACAGCAACTGTCGTGTGACAGCTGTGGTAGGGAATTGAAGAATTTCTCTGCTGCATCTGTCACAGATGTAGCAGGGAATTCTTCTTACTAGCGGGGATGAAGGAAACATCTACTGCATGGGGTCACGGCAGCAGCGGAGAGGTAAGTTTATTAATTTTTATTTTTTTTTTACACTAAAATTTTTGTTTTTCAGGGAAAGGCTTATATGTAAAGCCCTTCTATGAAAAACAATTCAGTGGTGCCAGCAGACCATTGTGTTTAATGGAGCCGCCGGCAGCAGCCGCGGCTCC
This sequence comes from Eleutherodactylus coqui, assembly GCF_035609145.1. Lineage (NCBI taxonomy): Eukaryota > Metazoa > Chordata > Amphibia > Anura > Eleutherodactylidae > Eleutherodactylus > Eleutherodactylus coqui. Next base: position 10,170,854 of record NC_089845.1, read on the forward strand.
ATTAGAAACAATTTAGTGCGTCAGTTCCATCCACACTATATAACAAGACTGTACTCATTTTACACTGTCTATTTTTTGCTAAAGTGTATGCAAAATACTATTTTGCATACAGTTTAGCAAAAAATAAACGTGGGGAGGAGAGTGTGAAATTTTCTCGAGCTCCGCATGGTGCTCGCTCGAGTAACAAGTACTTTCGAGTATGCTAATGCTCGAACGAGCATCAAGCTCAGACATGTATGCTAGCTGATCTCTAGTCCTAATGAAAAACAGCTGGAGAGTCAATATCCTATTAAATCACATGACTGTACAAAATGTCAGGTTAGAGAGGCAGAGTCTCAGAAGCAGAGATGGTCAGAGGTCACCAATCTGTAAAAAATGTGAAAAAAAATAAAAACCTAGAAAAAAATATTCAGTCTTCTCAATTTTACATTAAACGTTCCATCATCTACATTACATAATATCATCAAAACATTCTGAGAATCTGGAGAAATTCATGCGTACAAGGGGCAAGACTGACCAACAATATTCGAAGTTCGGGATCTATGGGTTGTGGGAAAAACTAGAATGTCTTCTGTCCTCCATCCTGTCCTCTGCTTCATTTTGTGCTTTTTACTTGACACGTATTCGGATATTTTGGCGCACAAATAGAAACAATCACAGGTTTATGAGGCCGTTTACAGAGAAACCGCTTCAACTGGCTTGAGAAAAGTTCTGCCTTCAGACGGACGTTACTGCACTGGCCGAGTTTAAATAACCAATGATAATAAGTGAAGTGTAATAAGCTTTACATATTATTAGGAAGGCGTCACGTAAGCCTCGCTTTTAATGTCTTTGTCTGAAAACCGTATAAAAAAAATGTCAATTTTTTCTAATAACGAAAGAATGAATTGACTACAGAAAATGATGTGTGAACAAGTCTACGATTCTTCGAACAGCTCAAACTTAACCCTTTGGAATTCAGAGCAGAAGAATATACCTGTAGTGCTCCACTGCGCTAACAGACTCCTCAGGTGGCACGGCATAAAAAACGGGCATGATTCTGTAATGCCAATCACTGCATGGCATACGTCCAGAAGTCATTGCCTGTGAACACAATTCACCGTGCAATCCACAAATGTAAGTTAAAGCTGAGTCACGAAAAGGAGAAGCCTGATAGCAACACAATCCTGAAACGCTGGCATTTTTTCTGGGCCAAAATTCATTTAAAATGGCCTGCGGCAAAACGGAGAACTGTGCTCTGCTCATATCAATCAAAATGTGACATTCTTTTTGGAAACCACGGACTCCTCAATAGGAGGGGGACCATTCAGCTTGTTATCAGCGCACACCCCTTCATCTCTGATGGTATGGGGGTGCATTAGTGCCTCTGGCATGGGCAGCGCACACATTCTGAAAAGCACTACGACTAATACGAGGCTTAGACCCAGACGTTCCAGGGTGATTTATTACCTCAGTAGACACCCTACTAACTGCTAGTAGGAACAAAGGAGCTGAATGCCATGAGCCAGATGTAGCGGTTTTTAGCCTGGTGTGGCTCGATGACCGCTAGCCTAGCTACTCCAGCTACCTGCCCACTCTTTACTAAGCCTGAATCTAGTCTACAGTCAGTCAGAACTACCAAGGTGGAATGATGGAGGAACCACTCAGTGTGGCCGCTCCTTAAAATGTCTTTAAGAGACTGCTCAACAGGCTTGCCTATTTATTCCATATGGCCCTCCCCTTCAGGTCCTGGAAGAACCAATAGAGACATAGATGCTGACCTGTAGATTAACCCTTTCCAGTCCAATTTGTATCCTGGTTTTCCTAGAGGGCTTACTCTTTTTCTGCCGTTATATAATGGCGCTATCTGCTGGCTAAAGCCAGTACTGCATGAGGTGACATGTTGGATAGGCTCCGACAGCAGAGAGGCTGGCAATATACAGTAAGAGAACCCTGACGAACGTCTTCCAACATCGGAGCTGTACAGCCTTAAATCATAATGTCTTTAGATGTCAGACAGTGGATTGGAAAGGGTTAATAGTGAAAGTTTCTGCCAGACACAATCCAGATTGCAGTAGTCTGCGCAAACCACAGACTTCAGAAACCAAGATGAAGGTAGCTCATTAAGAGCGTAGCACTAACAGTGCCAAGGCCTGGAATTGGCTGATGGATGGCCCGAGTAACAGCCCTCCACTCCCTGAGCGCCACCCGCTGCCGGCCCACGGCCGTGAAGCAGTATATAGTACTCATTGCAACCCCTAGCAGTCCACCAGTGCTTTGGGCTCATTTCAGGGTTCCCGACTCTCTGCTCTGCTTTCGGAGGGCTTCAGTTTGCTCCATTCTGTCAGATTCAGTTTTTTTGGATGGAAAAATGGTGCCGTCTTCAGGATTATTTTTCCATTGAAAAAAAGCAGAAAGCTCGTAGAATTGAGCAAACTGAAGGAAACGAGGAAAAAGGATCGCGATTAGTGATGAGCGAGCATACTCGCTAAGGGCAATTACTCGAGCGAGCATTGCCCTTAGCGAGTACCTGCCCGCTCAAGAGAAAAGGTTCGCCTGCCGGCGGGGAGCTGCGGGGGAGAGCGGGGAGGAACAGAGGGGAGATCTCTCTCTCTCTCCCCCGCTCCCCCTGCTCACTGCCACAACTCACTGCTCCCCCGCGCCGGCAGCCGAACCTTTTCTCTCGAGCGGGCAGGTACTTGCTAAGGGCAATGCTTGCTCGAGCAATTGCCCTTAGCGAGTATGCTCGCTCATCACTAATCGAGATTTTTCAGTTTGATTTCAGTTTCTCGCCTCCAAAAATGGAGCATAGAGATGGAAACCCTGAACTGAGCCGATGGCGGTGTGAAAGACGCCCAACGTAATGCTGAAATGTGGGTGATTTCATGTAGGCATGAGTGCCAATAGAACTGCCATCTGGGACAGCAAGTACAAACATGACCTACTTATTGTAATGATTGGAGATTATGCAGAGCAGCCAACAACTCCACAGCGAAGCGCGGAGTGACTAATCAGGGCTTACTTACAGGCTCGGTGCCATGGAAATTATGCTAATGTTTGAGACTTCTTATATCTTATTAATCCTAATGCTGTATGACAGCTCCAGTCTTAATGCGCTATTTCACTTTCACTCCCATTAAATGGATATCAGTTTTTCTTTTATTATTCGTCTGAAGTACTTAAGATGCAATCGCTTGTGTTCAACGGGTCAAGGAATTTTGGAAACTTTTAAAACGCAAGTAAACGTAAAGCTTTCAGCACATTTTGTGCAGATTATCGATTGATATAGGAATGCGAGTTTCAGCCCCATATTTAGGAGGTCATGTAATATTGTGGGAGGGTTATCTGTTTGGGATAAGAAGAATAGCCGATCGTAAAAATCATTTAAGTATAAATTTACCCTGAAGAAAGGAGCATTCTACAGTTTTAGGGCTCATTCAGACGATCGCGGTTTGCATGTTGCTAAGCAATGCGTAAACCACGCTCCTGGCATGCAGGGAATTCTGCGCATGAACGGGCTGCCCACGCTCATCTGAATGAGCCCTTATTGTCAATGGTGCCACAGAAGTAAGGAATCCCATGCAAGGCTCAAAGGGGTTATACCAAGACTGCAAGTTATTCCCTATCCATAGGACACGGGATAACCTGCTGATTGGTAGAGGTATCACCGCTATCTCGGGGTCACTGCACCTCCGCTCCATTCAACTTCAATGGGACTGCGGAAATATCTGAGTGGCACTCACCTGGGTATTTCCAACAGCCCCGATGACATGAATGGAGCACTGACCACGCATGCTCTGCCAGCACTCCCTTCATGGGGACGTCTATGCGGGGGAACAAGCAACCCCCACAGAGACAGGCAGAATGGGACATGGAAGTTCTGTTCTGCAGATCGACGGAGGTCTCAGTGGCCCACCAGTCAGCAGATTATATCCTACGCCTGTGGATAGGTCATAGCTATCAACTCCTTTAATGTAGTAGTATGGCGCACTTGACAAGTATAACAAGAGCATCCAGATAGAATGGTTTGCATAATTCGTAATGGTGTCAACATAATTTCCAATGTTCTAGAATCAACTTATTCATTCCCCCCAATCCCTGTATAATCCTCTATACACAGGCTGGCTACATATCCAATTTAATGTTGTAGGGAAGGAAGAAAACTCATTGAAACTATAAGGGGAGATGTATTAAGACTGGCGTTTCATAATGCGGTGTGGTGGTAAAAACATTAGCGCTGTTGCTTGCAGTGCTGCAGCCATAGGTTCATATCTGCTTGAGGACAACATCTGTATGGAGTTTGTAGGTTCTCTTCATGTTTCTTCTTCTCCTACTCCTTGGGAGAAGGTAGAAGTGAGGTGGCTCAACCATTAACGCTGTTGCTCTGCAGTCCTGCAGTCATAGGTTCAAAGCTGACTGAGGAAAACATCTGTATGGAGTTTGTATGTTGAAGGAAAATAGAAGTGTGGTGGCACAGAGGTAAATGCTGTTGCCTTGCAGTACTATAGATCAAATCTGACTGAGGGTAACATCTGCATGAGTTTTTTCAAAGTCCACGTAAATGTTGTCCTTGGTAAGATGCGAGCCTAGGACCACAGCACTGCAAGGCAGCAGTGCTAACTACTGAGCCACATCCATTGAACCACCACCACTTCGGAGCTCTTAGAAAGTATTCAGCACTTTCAATTAAGGAGAAACAAACCGTCTGAGGTTTGAGTTCTTGCCAAATCTAATTTTTAGCAAAGGTTGACTTGGATTTGCGTTCTACGGCTTAGATTCATTCATCTCTAATCACCAGTGCATACCAGTATCAATACACCTATAGGGAGAAAAGAAAAGTGGATGACAGAAAGGTCGGCTATTGTTCATTTCTTGGAAGGACAAAAGGTAAAATATAAACAGTGCTGAAAAAAAATAATGGGAGCAAATGTGAGAGCGTAGAATCACTGAAAGAGCGTCTGGTTACAAAAGTCACAGTGAACTCTTAAGTAGAAGATAGTGGTTTTAATACCCCTGAAACGCATTGGGTACTATTAAAGATGTGCTGAACGTTTGCTGGTGGTGATCTCCTTTGGGTAGAGGTCCTCCTACCCTCACATATGTAAGCTTTATGATATCCTATTTCTTCATATTAATGATCTCTTCGGGTGCTTTGCCTACAGGTTACTTGGTTAACATCTTCCAAGTACATCTTCAAAGCTGAGAGGACAACAGACAAAGGCAATGTTTCTTTCACTGTTTTTTCTAGATTGTGGTTAGGAATTAATCTGAGCGTCTATCATTTTCCTATTGACTCTCACAAGTCACATTCCAATATTAGCTATAGATTTGTCTGCATTGTCTTGAAAATAAATTAAGTTCTTGGGGCCAAAAGATACATCTAAAGACTGGGTTATTTCATGAGGAAATTATAATCTTGAGTCTCTTCCTAGTCACTAGAAAATGTTGGATTTCTAGACCATAGAGTGAATTACCTATATGATGGACTGCTTGCTAGAGAAGGCTTGCGTCTTACAAAAGGAGGTAAGCATATATTTGGTGGGCGCCTTGCTTCACTCATTAAAAGAGCTTTAAATTAGAACAATATGGGAAATGAAAGGCAAAAATATACAGCTAATTAATACATTTGATACCCTCGCTATTAGAAGTGGAAAGAAAGAACAAAGACAAATAATTCAGAAGGCAAGTAGAGGAGCAAGAGACCCCGATCACAAACTAACATGTGTCTACACAAATGCACAGAGCTGGGAAACAAACCAGGAGAATTGGAACTCCGAACACAGGAAGAGAAATATGATGTCATAGGCAACACAGAAACTTGGTGGAATGATACAAATGATTGGAACACAAGGCTTGATGGATACAATGTATTTATAAGCAACAGACCTAAAAATAACGAGAATAACGATAAGGACATCATTGTAGGCATTTACTATAGGCCACCTGGACAAGCAGAAGATATGGAGAAACTCTTTCTACATCAGATGGCCAAGTTCTCAAAGAATCACAACCTAGTGATCATGGGAGATTTTACCCATCCAGACATTTGTTGGGAATCTCTCAGGTAAAAGTAATGGATTCAACAAATTCTTATCCGCTCTTGCTGACCGCTTTATCTTCCAAAAGGTAGAAGAGAAAACAAGGGGATCTGCTATCTTGGACCTAATTCTAACCAACAGGGAGGGAATGGTTGGGGAAGTAAGGGTGGCTGGGACCTTAGGAGGCAGGGATCATGCTATCCTTGAATTTTGGATAACAAGGTGAGGAAGACCTGAGAAGACTCAGACTTCAAGGTTAGATTTTGGAAAGGCAGATTTTAATGGACTCTAAGAGGATAGAAAGAATCCAATGGCTGGATGTTGTTAAGGACAGAAATGTCCAAGACGGTTGGGAAATATTGCGAAATGAGATTCTCAAAGCACAATCATTAACAATCACTAAAAGAAGGAAGAATGGGAAGCATTTAAAGAGACACGGATAGATGAACCCAGAACTTGCACACATGTTAAAAAGTAAGAAAAATCTGTTTATCAAATGGAAAGAGGAGGAAATATCTAAAGAAGAATATAATGGGGTCTGCAGGAACTGTAGGGCAAGTGTCAGAAAAGCTAAAGCTGATAATGAATTGAGACTTGCAAGAGAGGCCAAAAGCAATAAAAAAGGATTTGGGGGTATGTCAAAAGCAAAATAAAAATCAAAGATGCTATTGGATACTTACAGGATGAAAATGGTGAATTGGTTAAGAATGATGTTGAGAAGGACGAACTTTTAAATTTCTATTTTGTATCTCTTTTCTCTCAGAAAGTAGATGGAACATCAACTGATCTTCCCTATGCTATTGGGGGAATAAAAGAATGCAGGCTATCTATAAGCAGAGAGATGGTGAGGGAACACTTAGGTAATTTACATGAATCCAAGTCTCAAGGTCCAGATGAATTACATCCTAGGATACTAAAGGAAGCAGCGGCAGTGATTGCTGAGCCACTCGCCATAAATCTTTGAAATTTCCTGGAGAACAGGAGAAGTCCCAGAAGATTAGAAAAGGGCAAATGTTGTCCTCATCTTCAAAAAACGTAGGAATAGAATGAGGAAAAAGGAGAAATCTCTGCACTTGTAAAGGTTTTGTTGTTGGCGTGGATGCAATACAACAATCCAGAAAAGAATGTTCCACAAAAGGTGTGTTTTTATTAATTTAACACAACAAAAAAAACAGAGGAAAACACATATAGGTCTGACTGAAATGTCAGACATGCATGGTGCAACGCGTTTCAGGGCTCACATGGCCCCTTTTTCAAGCACAAAATCTGTATAAGGCCGCCTGCAGACGGGCGGGTCGGATCCGGCGGCGAGAATTCTCGCCGCGGGACCAGACCCGAGCGCCTGCAGGGAGAAGCGCGTACTCACCCGTGCTCGGCGACCCCGGCTCTTTCATGTGCCGGCTGACGGGCAGCCGGTGCATGCGCAGACCGGAGCCGGCGGCCGGGTGAGTGACGTTTCAATAGGAAATAGGACATGCCGCGGTTTGTTTGCCGCGCGACATTTCGCGCGGCCAAACTGCGGCCGTCTGCATAGGAGTGCGTATTGTAATGCACTCCTATGCAGGCTTTCAGTGGAGGAAATCCTGCGGGAAATCCCGCTGCGGGATTTCCACCCGTGTGCAGGCGGCCTAAATTATAGAGAAGGACCAGAGAAATGGGAAATGGAAAAGGTGGGGAGTGGGAGAAAAAAAAAATAAGATACATAATTATATATGGATCATTACCTCAAAATATTCTACATTAATCTAGTAAGTAGTGCATATATGGCTATGTTAAAGAGTTTGCCAAAAATGTTGAAAGAGATAAGTAAAAACATAAAATGCCATGCTAATGCAAAAATGTATGCATATATGTGACGATATAAAATAACATGAAATACTGTAATAGAAACATTGATAGGCATACACTAAAAAGTAAAAAAAAAAAAAAAAATTGTACTTGGTGACATGTAAAATTATAGGTTAAGACAAAGTGCTAAGATAATGTAAAAATGCACACATGTGGTAATATAAAATGACCTGCGATATTGCAGTGGCTAAAAACACTAATAGGCATATACAGTAAAATCACCTGGTGACACATGAAATCCGGACTATGTAATGTAAAAATATGTATAAGAAATATCAGGAAATATTGTAATAGATATAGATACCCAAACCATATACTAATTATCTTCAAAAAAGGAAGTTGGTGGTGGATTCCAGAAACTACAGGCCTGTAAGCCTGACTTCTATACCAAAAAAGATCTTTGAACAAATTAAACAGCATGTATGCAAGTACTTGGATGAGAATGGAGTAATTAACCAGAGCCAGCATGGGTTTGTAACAAACAAGTCATGCCAAATAAATCTAATTTCCTTCTATGACAGAATCACCGACTGGGTTAATATAGTATAGATCTAGTATATCTTGACTTTAGTAAAGCATTTGACAAAGTATCTCATACCATCCTTTATTGAAAAAATGGCCAAATATGGGATTAACAAGACAACTGTCAGGTGGATTCACAACTGGCTGAGTGATCGTACTCAAAGAGTGTTCATAAATGGCTGTACACCTGATTGGAAGATTATCTCAAATGATCTGAGGAGGGAATTGAGGAGAAACTGATCAAATTTCCTGAAACACTAAGCTAGGAACAGTAGCTAACATTAGAGAAGACAGAAGAAAAATCTAGAGAAGCTTGCACAGTGGGCGGTGACTAACAGAATGGTATTTAACAAGAAGAAATGCAAAGTCCTACATCTGGGCAAGAAAAATGAAAAAAAAAAGCACATACAGAATGGGAGGAATTGGGCTAAGCAGCAGAACATGTGAAAAAGACTTGGGTATACTAATAGATCACAGACTGAACATGAGTCAACAGTGTGATGCAGCAGCCAAAAAGGCATACAGGATTCTGGGATGTATTATATTAGTTTATAGTTAGTTTTGCTCTCTTTGGCAATACGTCTCTTTGTCTCTATCTTTGCTGCTTGTATTTGATTTTTACATACTTTAATTATTTCATTATAGGTTTTCAGTCCTTCTTTGCTTTCCTCTTGCTTAAAGGGGTTGTCCCGCACCGAAACAGGTTTTTTTTGTTTTTTTTTAAACCCCCCCCCGTTCGGCGCGAGACAACCCCGATGCAGGGGTTAAAAAAACAAACCGGGTAGTACTTACCCGAATCCCGGCGGTCCGGCGTCTTCATACTCACCTGCTGAAGATGGCCGCCGGGATCCTCTCTCTCTGTGGACCGCAGGGCTTCTGTGCTGTCCATTGCCGATTCCAGCCTCCTGATTGGCTGGAATCGGCACGTGACGGGGCGGAGCTACACGGAGCCGGCATTCTGCACGAGCGGCCCCATTGAAGACAGCAGAAGACCCGGACTGCGCAAGCGCGGCTAATTTGGCCATTAGAGGCCGAAAATTAGTCGGCACCATGGAGACGAGGACGCCAGCAACGGAGCAGGTAAGTATAAAACTTTTGATAACTTCTGTATGGCTCATAATTAATGCACAATGTACATTACAAAGTGCATTAATATGGCCATACAGAAGTGTATAGACCCACTTGCTGCCGCGGGACAACCCCTTTAAGTAGTTTAAACACTTCCTTTTTGCTGTTTATTAAGCCACATTGGTTTTCTTCTATTACTAAGTCTTTTATTCTTGTAGGGTATGAACCTCTCTCAGTAAGTAATTAGGATGTTTTTAAAGGCTTCCCAATTATTGTTTGTACTCTTATTTTTGAGGACATTATCCCAGTCAATAAGGTTAAAGGGGTTGTCCCGCGGCAGCAAGTGGGTCTATACACTTCTGTATGGCCATATTAATGCACTTTGTAATGTACATTGTGCATTAATTATGAGCCATACAGAAGTTATAAAAAGTTTTTCACTTACCTGCTCCGTTGCTGGCGTCCTCGTCTCCATGGTTGCCGTCTAATTTTCGCCGTCTAATGGCCAAATTAGACGCGCTTGCGCAGTCCGGGTCTTCTTATCTTCTCAATGGGGCTCCGTGTAGCTCCGCCCCGTCACGTGCCGATTCCAGCCAATCAGGAGGCTGGAATCGGCAATGGACCGCACAGAAGCCCTGCGGTCCACGGAGGGAGAAGATGCCGGCGGCCATCTTCACCGGGTAAGTAAGAAGTCACCGGAGCGCGGGGATTCGGGTAAGCGCTGTCCGGTGATCTTTTTTAACCCCTGCATTGGGGTTGTCCCGCGCCGAACGGGGGGGGGGGGGGGGGGGGGGGAGGGTTGAAAGAAAAAAAAAAAACCCGTTTCGGCGCGGGACAACCCCTTTAAAACCATCACTAAGCTAATCGAACTTGGCCTTCTAAAGTTTAGTATTTTGTAGCTCCCCCACAAAACTCTCTTTTGAAAGACAAGTTAAAATGTATTATATTCTGGTCACTATTTCCCAGGTGCCCCCCCAGTCTGTACCCCTATTATTCTGTCAGGTCTGTAATTTAATACAAAGTCCAAATTGGCCATCCCTCTAGCCGGGCCCTGTACAAGTTGGGTAAGGTAATAATCTTTAGTAATCAACAGAAACTTGTTAACTTTATGATATTTGCAGGGTTTGGTTTTCCAGTTTATATCCTAATTAGAGATGAGTGAGCACCAAAATGCTCGGGTGCTCGTTGCTCGAGTCTAACTTTCCGCGATGCTCGAGGGTTCGTTTCGAGTAATGAACCCCATTGAAGTCAATGGGGGACTCGAACATTTTTGTATATCGCCGATGCTCTCTAAGGTTTTCATTCATGAAAATCTGCAAAACCCAAGAAAGTGATGGAAACGACACAGAAAGGGATAGGGCAGGCAAGGGGCAACATGCTGGGCTGCATCTCAGGTTCCCAGGTCCCACTATTCAGCCACAATAGCGGCAAGAGTCTTTGTAAGTAGACACAGGCAGGTACAACTCTGTGTGGACCGACAGCATGGCTGGGTCCCAGGAAGCCACCAGCGGTACATAAATAAATCCCATTGCATTGCCCAGCAAAGCTGAGGTAACGTCAGATTAAATGCAGATGGGCTTCGGCCCACACTGAATGCCCCAACCTGACCGGGGTTTTTAATACATAGACACAGGCAGGTACAAATCCCCTATGTGAAGTCCCTGTTGACCGACAGCATGGGTGGCTCGATGGAACCCACCGGCGGTACATAAATATATCCCATTGCATTGCCCATCACAGCTGAGGTAACGGCAGATTAAATACAGGTGGGCTTCGGCCCACACTGCATGCCCCAGTCAGACTGGGGTTCTTTATAAGTAGACACAGGCAGGTACAACTCTGTGTGGACCGACAGCATGGGTGGCTCCCAGGAAGCCACCGGCGGTACATAAATATATCCCATTGCATTGCCCAACACAGCTGAGGTAACGTCAGATACAATACAGGTGGGCTTCAGCCCACACTGCATGCCCCAGTCAGACTGGGGTTTTTTATAAGTAGACACAGGCAGGTACAACACCCTATTGTGAAGTCCGTGTGGACCGACAGCATGGGTGGGTCCCAGGAAGCCACCGGCGGTACATAAATATATCCTATTGCAGTGCCCTGCTCAGCAGAGCTAACGTTACATACAATACAGGTGGGCTTCGGCCCACAGTGCATGCCCCAGTCAGACTGGTAATATGTACCTTAACAGTAACCGCGTTGGTGGGAATGTGGTGGCGACTGCGGACCTAGTAGCGCGGTTTTATTTAGTTGGTTTTCGGAATGCGGCCAGGATTAAGTGGGCCGTGGCGGGGGGATGGTGGGGGGGGGGGGGCTCTCCTATTGTGTCGTTAAAGGTGAAATTCTTGGACTGCCACCAGACGGACCAATGCAAAGGCATTTGCCAAGAATGTTTTCATTGTTGGAGGAGGAGGAGGGGGATGTTTTTGAGGCAGTACGTGTCCTCTCCACGTGTCCGTGGTTATATGCACCTTAACAGTAACCGCGTTGGTGGGAAATGGCCTCGCTGCCATCATGTCTTTGGGAAGCCTCCGTTTCCACACCCCAGTGACATAGCATTAGCAGCGGTATAGGCAGAGCCCAGAATTAGTAACATTTCAGTAGCAACAGTATAGTCAGACCCCAGTAACATTTCAGTTCCAGAAGTGCAGACAGACCCCAGTCACATTTCATTGGCAGCAGTGTAGACAGACCCCAGTCACATTTCATTGGCAGCAGTGCAGACAGACCCCAGTCACATTTCATTGGCAGCAGTGCAGACAGACCCCAGTCACATTTCATTGGCAGCAGTGCAGACAGACCCCAGTCACATTTCATTGGCAGCAGTGCAGACAGACCCCAGTCACATTTCATTGGCAGCAGTGCAGACAGACCCCAGTCACATTTCATTGGCAGCAGTGCAGACAGACCCCAGTCACATTTCATTGGCAGCAGTGCAGACAGACCCCAGTCACATTTCATTGGCAGCAGTGCAGACAGACCCCAGTCACATTTCATTGGCAGCAGTGCAGACAGACCCCAGTCACATTTCATTGGCAGCAATGCAGACAGACCCCAGTCACATTTCATTGGCAGCAGTGCAGACAGACCCCATTAACATTTCATTGGCAGCAGTGCAGACAGACCCCAGTAACATTTCATTGGCAGCAGTGCAGACAGACCCCAGTAACATTTCATTGGCAGCAGTGCAGACAGACCCCAGTAACATTTCATTGGCAGCAGTGCAGACAGACCCCAGTAACATTTCATTGGCAGCAGTGCAGACAGACCCCAGTAACATTTCATTGGCAGCAATGCAGACAGACCCCAGTAACATTTCATTGGCAGCAGTGCAGACAGACCCCAGTAACATTTCATTGGCAGCAGTGCAGACAGACCCCAGTAACATTCAGTAACATTTCATTGGCAGCAGTGCAGACAGACCCCAGTAACATTTCATTGGCAGCAGTGCAGACAGACCCCAGTAACATTTCATTGGCAGCAGTGCAGACAGACCCCAGTAACATTTCATTGGCAGCAGTGCAGACAGACCCCAGTAACATTTCATTGGCAGCAGTGCAGACAGACCCCAGTAACATTTCATTGGCAGCAGTGCAGACAGACCCCAGTGACATTTCATTGGCAGCAGTGCAGGCAGACCCCAGTGACATTTCATTGGCAGCAGTGCAGACAGACCCCAGTGACATTTCATTGGCAGCAGTGCAGACAGACCCCAGTGACATTTCATTGGCAGCATTAGGGACAGGCCCCAGTAATATTTCAGTAGCAACAGTATAGACAGACCCCTGTAACATTTCATTGGCAGCAGTGAAGACAGACCCCAGTAACATTTCAGTAGCAACAGTATAGACAGACCCCAGTAACATTTACGTAGAAGCAGTATGGGCAAAGCAGCAGATTCACATTTCCCTGGCAGCAGTGTAGGGAGAGCACAGCATTTGTAACATTTCAGTAGTAGCAGTATAGACAGGCCCCAGTAACATTTTTGTCAAAGCAGTATGGGCAAAGCAGCAGATAAACATTTCCCTGGCAGCAGTGTAGGGAGAGCATAGTATTTGTAACATTTCAGTAGTAGCAGTATAGACAGGCCCCAGTAACATTTACGTAGAAGCAGTATGGGCAGAGCCCACTATTTGTTACATTTCTGTTATAGCAGTATAGACATGCCCCAGTAACATTTCCGTTGAAGCATTATGGGCAGAGCTCAGTATTAGTTGAATTACAGTAGTAACAGTATACACCAACCAAGGTAACATTTCAGGAGCAGAAGTATCGGCAGACCAAAGTAACATTTCTGTTGCAGAAGTCCAATCAGACCCCTCAAGCGTTACAGTGGCAGACGTATAGGTAGGCAGAACAGAGTTACATTTCTGTAGCACAAGTGTAGGCCAACCCCAGACACAGTGGTGTACCATGAGTGCAGGCGAAGCCCATAAAAATTTCTTGGATTACATTGTAGGCGAGGGCCCGAAAAATTGGTGTACCGACAGTACAAATGTACCCCAGAAAAATTGCCCATGCCCAACCCAGAGGGCAGGTGAAACCCATTAATCGCTTAGCGTACTGTGGCTTAAATTTTAACTAGGCCTGGAGGCAGCCCAGTCTAAAAAACAATTGGTTCAGGTGAAAGTTTCAATGCTTTAATGAGAATTGAAACAGATAAATATTATTTGGAAAAGTTATATGAGCCTTTTGGCCCACAGAAAAATTGCCCATTTGCGGTGATTACGAGAGGTTTCAGGAGGAGGAGCCGGAGGAGGAGGACGAATACCATACACAGATTGACAAAGTTCTTTAGGTATTGCTGCTGTCCGCTGGTGGAGAAGAGAAGTCTGGGGAAATCCAGGCTTTGTTCATCTTTATCAGTGTAAGCCTGTCGGCGCTGTCAGTTGACAGGCGGGTATGCTTGTCCGTGATGATTCCCCCAGCTGCACTAAACACCCTCTCTGACAAGACGCTAGCCGCAGGGCACGCCAACACCTCCAGGGCATACAGCGCGAGTTCGGGCCACGTGTCCAGCTTTGACACCCAGTAGTTGTACGGAGCAGAGGCGTCACGGAGGACGGTGGTACGATCGGCTGCGTACTCCCTCACCATCTTCTTACAGTGCTCCCTCCGACTCAGCCTGGACTGGGGAGGTGTGAGACAGTCTTGCTGGGGAGCCATAAAGCTGGCAAAGGCCTTGGAGAGTGTTCCCCTGCCTGCACTGAACATGCTGTCTGATCTCCGTGCCTCCCCTTCTACTTGGCCCTTGGAACTGCACCTTCTGGCACTAGCGTTGTCAGATGGAAAGTTTACCATCAGTTTGTCCACCAGGGCCCTGTGGTATTGCATCACTCTCGAACCCCTTTCCTCTTCGGGAATGAGAGTGGAAAGGTTCTCCTTATACCGTGGGTCAAGCAGTGTGTACACCCAGTAATCCGTAGTGGCCAGAATGTGTCTAACACGAGGGTCACGAGAAAGGCATGCTAACATAAAGTCAGCCATGTGTGCCAGGGTACCTGTACGCAACATATGGCTGTCCTCACTAGGAAGATCATTTTGAGTGTCCTCCTCCTCCTCCTCAGGCCATACACGCTGAATGGATGAGGGGCAAGCTGCATGGGCACCATCTGCAGTGGGCCCAGCTGTCTCTTCCTCCTCAGGCTCCTCCACCTCCTCCACGCGCTGAGATATAGACATGAGGGTGCTCTGACTATCCAGCGACATACTGTCTTCCCCCCGCCTCTGTTTCCGAGCGCAAAGCATCAGCCTTTATGCTTTGCAGGGAACTTCTCAACAGGCATAGCAGGGGAATGGTGACGCTAATGATTGCAGCATCGCCGCTCACCATCAGGGTGGACTCCTCAAAGTTTCCAAGGACCTGGCAGATATCTGCCATCCAGGCCCACTCCTCTGTAAAGAATTGAGGAGGCTGACTCCCACTTCGCCGCCCATGTTGGAGTTGGTATTCCACTATAGCTCTACGCTGCTCATACAGCTGGGACAACATGTGAAGCGTAGAGTTCCACTGTGTGGGCACGTCGCAAACCAGTCGGTGCACTGGCAGATTAAACCGATGTTGCAGGGTGCGCAGGGTGGCAGCGTCTGTGTTGGACTTGCGGAAATGTGCGCTGACCTGGCGCACCTTTCCGAGCAGGTCTGACAAGTGTGGGTAGCCTTTCAGAAACCGTTGAACCACCAAATTAAAGACATGGGCCAGGCATGGCACGTGCGTGAGGCTGCCGAGCTGCAGAGCCGCCACCAGGTTACGGCCGTTGTCACACACGACCATGCCCGGTTGGAGGCTCAGTGGTGAAAGCCAGCGGTCGGTCTGCTCTGTCAGACCGTGCAACAGTTCGTGGGCCGTGTGCCTCTTCTCTCCTAAGCTGAGTAGTTTCAGCACGGCCTGCTGACGCTTGCCCACCGCTGTGCTGCCACGCCGCGCGACACCGACTGCTGGCGAAGTGCTGCTGGTGACAAGTCTTGATTGCGAGGTAGAGGTTGCGTTGGAGGAGGAGGAGGAGGGTTTAGTGGAGGTGGCATACACCGCCGCAGATACCAGCACCGATCTGGGGCCTGCAATTCTGGGGGTGGGTAGGACGTGAGCGGTCCCAGGCTTTGACTCGGTCCCAGCCTCCACAAAATTCACCCAATGTGCCGTCAGGGAGATATAATCGCCCTGCCCGCCTGTGCTTGTCCACGTGTCCGTTGTTAAGTGGACCTTGGCAGTAACCGAGTTGGTGAGGGCGCGCGTACGATGTTGTGTGAGACGTGGTCGTGCAGGGCTGGAACAGCACACCGTGAAAAATAGTTGCGACTGGGGACCGAGTAGCGCGGGACTGCCGCCGCCATCATGTTTTTGAACGCCTCAGTTTCCACCAGCCTGTAGGGGAGCATCTCCAGGCTGATGAATTTGGCTATGTGGACATTTAAAGCTTGAGCGTGCGGGTGCGTGGCGGTGTATTTGCGCTTTCGCTCCAACGATTCTCTTAGCGACAGCTGGACGCTGCGTTGAGAGACATTGCTGGATGGGGCCGAGGACAGCGGAGGTGAGGGTGTGGGTCCAGGCCAGGAGACGGTCGTGCCTGTGTCCTGAGAGGTGGGTTGGATCTCAGTGACAGGTTGGGGCCCAGGGGGAAAGGCAGTGGCGCTAGCTGGAGGCGGTGAACGGCCTTCGTCCCACCTTGTGGGGTGCTTGGCCATCATATGCCTGCGCATGCTGATGGTGGTGGCTCCCCGGCTGAGCTTGGCGTGACAAAGGTTGCACACCACTGTTCGTCGGTCATTCGGCGTCTCAGTGAAAAACTGCCACACCTTAGAGCACCTTGGCCTCTGCACGGTGGCTTGTCGCGAGGGGGTGCTTTGGGAAACAGCTGGTGGATTATTCGCTCTTGCCCTGGCCACCCCCACTGCCTCTTCCAACCTGTCCTGTGGCTGCAATTGCCTCCCTCTCTGAAGACTGATCTTTAGTTGGCTTATCACACCAGGTGGGGTCAGTCACCTCATCATCATGCGTCTCTTCCTCCGAATCCTCTGTGCGCTCCTCCCTCGGACTTACTGCCCTTACTACTACCTCACTGATAGACAACTGTGTCTCATCGTCATCGTCCTCCTGACCCACTGAAAGCTCTCGTCCCCCGAACCCCGGTAACTTTCCAAAGGTTGGGCATCGGTCACGACAAACTCCTCCGGTGGGAGAGGAACCACTGCTGCCCAATCTGGGCAGGGGCCCGAGAACAGTTTCTGGGAATCTGCCTGCTCCTCAGAATGTGTCATTTTCATGGAGTGAGGAGGCTGGGAGGAAGGAGGAGCAGCAGCCAGAGGATTCAGAGTTGCAGCAGTGGACGGCGTAGAAGACTGGGTAGTCGATAGATTGCTGGATGCACTTTCTGCCATCCACAACAGGACCTGCTCACACTGCTTTTTCTTAATAAAGGTCTACGACGTGGACCCAAATATTGCGATATGAAGCTGGGGACCCCAGAAACTGTCCTCTCTCCTACTCCCGCAGCAGCCGGCTGCGATTCACCTGGACCAGGAACTCGTCCTATGCCCACACCCTCACTTGGGACTCCGCGTCCTCGACCGCGTCCGCGTCCACGTCCTCTGCCCCTATTCCTACCCCTCAGCATGCTGGATTAAGAATCGAGCAGAGACGGAGCGGTGTAAAAATGTTTGTGAATTATTGCCGCGCAGTTGCTGGCTGCCAGCGGTAATATAACGCTAAATGAAGCCAGAGATAAATTTATAAGGAAGGCTGCACTTAGGGCTAGCTGTGAACTATGCAGTTTGGATGGGCGTGAAGTCCCACAGGCCACGCAGGCAAATGCACTGGGTAACCGTTAGCCGTACAAAGGAATTTGTAAAAAAAATCTCCTTATTTTACTCTGCAATGCAGGCTGAGGCTAGGCAGTGTGTATTGCACTTTCAATCTATGGGCGTCGGGCAGACCGTGAACGTCTGAGACAGCACACGTATAACAGAGCATTGTAGAAAATGTGTGGTTTCTTGGCGTACAGTTAGAGGCAGACTGCAGTGACGCTACGTGAAGTGCGGACGGAAATATGTTTAAATGAAGGCTGCACGCAGGCTAGGCTGTGCAATACAGAGGTACTACAACTCCCAGCAACCACGGAGTTAAATGCACACGGTCGCAGGTTGCCCTAAGAAGAACCATTGGGGTTCTTGTAGACAGGATTCTACACTACCACTGTCCCTGCCTGACCAATACTGCCCCTATACTGAAGTACAGACTGCAGCCTGAGAACGCGACAGCCTGCACGTCCGATATACATAAAAAAATAAAAAACTGCTCACAGCAGCCACAACAGTAATGCACTAGGTGAGCTGTGGCCCTAAGAAGGGCCGTTGTGGTTCTTGAAGATGCTAACACTGTCCCTATAGCAGCAGCAGCATCAGCAGCACTTTCCCTGATCTCTCCCAGTGTGTGTCTGTGGCGAGCCGTGGGCGGGGCTGATTTAAATACTCAGGTGTCATCTGATCTCCCCAGCCACTCACTGCAGGGGGGTGGGATAGGGCTGGAATGTCACAGGAGGAAGTTGTAATGCCTTCCCTGTCTTTCTATTGGCCAGAAAAGGGCGCAAATTTCTCAGGG
The DNA here is from genome assembly GCF_035609145.1 of Eleutherodactylus coqui. Lineage (NCBI taxonomy): Eukaryota > Metazoa > Chordata > Amphibia > Anura > Eleutherodactylidae > Eleutherodactylus > Eleutherodactylus coqui. The sequence continues at coordinate 10,189,412 of NC_089845.1, forward strand.
AAGAAATGTAATGGAGTCGAGTGCCGCGTGGTGCTTGTCTCGAGTAACGAGCATCTCGAACACCCTAATACTGGAACGAGCATCAAGCTCGGACAAGTGCGCTCGCTCATCTCTAATCCTAATAATTAAAGCCCCCCCTTATAATAACCTCATTGTGATTTGCTGCTTCTGTGTGATTTTCAGTAGTTTCTGTTATATTTGGTGGTCTACAAAAAAAACCTATGAGATTTTTCCACCCATTTAGACTCCACATCTACATTTATCTCCCTTATATCTTCCTGTAATGTAGGCTTAAACATTTTACATAGAGACAAGCCCCTCCCCCTTTTCTGTTAGAATCTTTTCTGAACAGACTAAGGCCTCCCTCACACAGGGCGTTTTATACAGCGTTTAGCGCTGCCTTTTCAGCCCAGCGCTAAACGCTGTACAACACTCCCATTCATTTCAATGGGGCTGCTCACACAGGGCTGAAAACGTAGCGCCTCCCAACGCTGCGCTTTGACAGCGATGCATGTTCTATTCTGGGGCGTTTTCAGCCCTGCGTCACTCATTCATGAATGGGTGAGTGAGTGCTGACTCTGATTGGCTCAGCGCAGGGACCAATCAGGGGCAGCTCTTAGCTGTCATTTTAAATCCCCGGCTGCTGAATACTATTCAGAGCAGTTCAGGAGGACTGCCACCGGCCGCGCTGAACTCCGTCTACCTGGACCAGGTGAGTATATATTTTTTTTTGTTTTTACACATTTCAGGATGAATTTCAGGGAAGGGCTTATATTTTTAAGCCCTTCCCGAAAATTCATCGTGCGATCGCCGGCAGCCCATTGCTTTCAATGGAGCCGGCTGTATTGCCTAAGGAATACCCTGAAAATACTGAGGAACATTGGAACAAACTGAAGATCACCATTATTACAGCCTGTGAAGAAATCATTGGATACCAAACTAAGAAACTGGTTAGATGAAAATAATAACGAGATCCAACAACTAATCAAAAAGAAAAGGAAAGCCTTCCAGAAATATCAAGGAGACACCAACTGTGCTAAGAAAAAGCTCTACACTAGTGCAAAAGCTGAGGTCCAAGGAAGGACCAGAGAACTCAAGAACATCTGGGGGACAACAAAGGCTCAAGAAATAAAACATTCTGCAGATATCCATGATGCACAGGGTTTCTTTAAAGCCACAAAGGTCATGGCCCAACAAATCATGGGATAAACACCCACCGTTCATCCGATGGAACCAAGCTTCTAAAAGGACAAAAAAGATTATTGCACTGTTGGAAAGGGCACTAAAATAACCTCCTTTAATCGCAGTTGTAATGTGGCGGAGGAGCCTCTCTTGCAAATCCCATAACAACAAGTCAGGGATGAGCTTGCAGCACTGCTTATCTTGGAGAAAATCAGCAAAGCCATCAGTCAATTAAAAAACAACAAAGCCAGCAGACCTGATGGCGTCCCTGCTGAAATCTTTAAAAAGGGTGAACCTGAGCTGAAACAACAACTCGACCAGCTGATTGAAAAAGTGTGTGTGGACCGAGGAAATCCCGGGGGACTTTAAAGGGGTTGTCTGAAGGAAGCAGTGAATTTTTTTTTTTTGCCCAGTCCCCCTAATTAAGCATACATTACTAAGCCCCCCTATAAATGACTTTTCTAGCTTGTTTGTACTTACAGTTCCAGCGTTTCAGCAACTTATAAAAAGTTTCCCCAAGATGGCCGCCAGCTCTTTTCCCGTCGCTTGCTGTAGCCCGACGTGCGCGCTCCCGAGACGCTACCAGCTGTGTCTCCCTGACAACCAGACGCCCCGCAGCCGCCGACCGGACCCCGGGATTGAACGCGGCCGACCAGTCACCCACCGCCAGGCAGCAGGTAACTGGCGCTAGGCCCCGGCTCCCCCGCGCTAGCCCCCGGCTCCCCAGCGCTATGCCCCGGCTCCCCAGCGCTACGCCCCAGCTCCCCAGCGGTAGGCCCCGGGGCCCAGCGGTAGGCCCCGGGGCCCAGCGCTAGGTTCCGGAGCCCAGCGCTAGGCTCCGGAGCCCAGCGCTAGGACACCCGGAGGGGCCCACACCTGTTAGTGACACATCACCCCCGACCCATCACTTACCTGGGCGGCAGGGCGGCTTCTCGGGACAGCTGGACGGCTGTGCGGCTTCTCGGGACAGCTGGGCGGCTTCTCGGGACAGCTGGGTGGCTCAAGTTTCTGCACCCCTCTCTAAGAGAGGATGGTACAGAATGGCCGCTCCAGCGCGCTCCCGAGAAGTGACAGCTCTTCTGCGCATGCGCAGAAGAGCTGTAGCGGCTAGCAGGCTGAAGCGGCTCGTGCTGAGAGCAGAAGACCGGACTGCGCAAGCGCGTCTAAAAAAGCAAGCCGCCAGCGAATTTAGACGGAACCATGGAGACGAGGACGCTAGCAACGGAGCAGGTAAGTGAATAACTTCTGTATGGCTCATAATTAATGCACGATGTATATTACAAAGTGCATTAATATGGCCATACAGAAGTGCTTAACCCCACTTGATTTCGCGAGACAACCCCTTTCAAAAAGGGGGAAAGCACAGACTGAGGTAACTGTCAAGGTAGCTCCCTTCTAACTTCCGCAGGGAAAATCCTTGCAAACAGTCTACCCATTTCAGAAGACATCCTCCCGGAATCCCAGAACAGCTTCCGCCCTTCCAGAGTAAAAGTGAATATGATCTTCATGGAGCTTGACAAAGACCTAACTGCAGGTTGAAACGTTGCTGCATTACCTTTTGTTATGGGACAATAAAAACTTGAGAAGTAATTTTGCACCAATTGATGCTGCCACTTTATTTCCTTTGATTTGGCTTTTTGGACATGATCCCTGTCCTAGTTGCTGCTGCATCATTAAGGAGACCTACCCCAGCAGGGTTTTTTGACGTGCTGCTGATGCAACTTGATTATTATGATCTTCATGCCATGACAGCTCCAAGACAAAAGCAGTGAACAAACCAACCACTGCACATGGCTTTCATTGACCTCACAAATGCATACGACACAATGCTCTCTGGACCATCCTCCAAAAAATTGTATCCCCTAATAAATTTGTGAACATCCTGCAGCTCCTCCATGATGACATGATGGCAACGGTCTTGGACAGCAATGGCTCCCAAAGTGACCCATTTAAGGTGGAGTCAGGGGTCAAACAGAGATGTGTTAATGCCCCAACTTTATTTTCCATCTTGTAGCTATGATGGTGCACCTTGTTGATGTGAAGCTTCCCACCGGCGTGGAAATCATCTATCAGACAGATGGCACACTATTTAACCTTAACAGACTAAAAGCCAAAACCAAGGTCACAACAACGTCTGTTACAGAACTCCAATATGCTGATGATAACGTAGTCTGTGCTCATTCAGAAGATGACCTACAAGCCACTTTAAGCATCTTTTCAGAAGCATACAAAAAGTTTAGCCTCTAACTGAACATCGAGAAAACCAAAGTGCTCTATCAACAGCACCAACTAGTCCTTCTGCAATGTCAGAAACACAGCTTAATGGTGTAACGTTGGAGAATGTTGATTATTTCCGCTATCTTGGCAGACACCTCTCTACAAAAGCTAACAACCATGCCGAAAGACAACACCGATGAGCTCTGCGAGTGCAGCTTTTTTTTCCAAATGAAGCAGACGGTGTTTGAGGACCGGGTCATCTGTAAGAATACCAAGATGCTTGTTTATAAAGCTGTTGTCCTTCCAACCTTGTTATATGTCTGCGAAATGTGGACCACCTACAAACGTCACTCTCAACTCCTGGAACGATTCCATCTGCGTTACCTTCGAAAAATCTTGCAAATCTCTTGGGAAAACAGGCGGACAAATGTCAGTAAGAATGTCTGATCAGCGTCTCCCAAAGCAATTGCTATACTCTCAACTCAAGAACGGAAAATGAAATGTCGGTGGACAGCAAAAGAGATTTAAAGATGGGCTCAAAGCTAATCTTAAAAGCCGTGGCATAGACATCGAGAACTGGAAAGCCCTGGTCCTTGAGCGCTCCACTTGGGAGTCAGCCGCTACCAACAGCACTTTGAATTTTGAAGAGGCATGAATGGATGGTGGAAGGGAGAAACGTTTGAAGAGGAAAGAATGTCAAGACAACCCTTGTCAGGACCGTCTTCCACTTGGAAACCGATGTCCCCACTGCAACAGAACCTGCGGATCAAGAATAGGTCTCTATAGTCACCTACAGACCCACCGCTAAGCCCCTATACTTGGAAGGCATTTATGTATTCATATGGCTCTGTATAGGTAAATTATATCTTTAGGACTTTTCATTTGGTGTGAGACCTGTGATGTGATGGCCTGTTCATAGGAAATATACTGCTGTACATGTATTTCTTTGTCATTCTACTAGTAATTATTAGGAACTTATAGTACCACTGTTTCTGGTGGCGCAATGTGCCACACAGCTCTGCTACATGCACATCACACAGACACAGCTTTGTTACAGTCACGTCACAGACACACAGCTCTGCTATGTGCATGTCACACACACACGCAGCTTTGTTATATACACGTCACGCACACACAGCTCTGCTGCATGCACGTTACATACACAGCTCTGCTGCATGCACGTCACACACAAGGCTCTGCTACATGTGCATCTCACATGTTCACACAGAGTTCTGCTACATGCACGTCACACACACAGCTCTGCTACATGCACATCACACGGACACAGCTTTGTTACAGTCACGTCACAGACACACAGCTCTGCTATGTGCATGTCACACACACACGCAGCTTTGTTATATACACGTCACGCACACATAGCTCTGCTGCATGCACGTTACATACACAGCTCTGCTGCATGCACGTCCCACACAAGGCTCTGCTACATGTGCATCTCACATGTTCACACAGAGTTCTGCTACATGCACGTCACACACACAGCTCTGCTACATGCACATCACACGGACACAGCTTTGTTACAGTCACGTCACAGACACACAGCTCTGCTATGGGCATGTCACACACACACAGCTTTGTTATATATACGTCACGCACACACAGCTCTGCTGCATGCACGTTACATACACAGCTCTGCTGCATGCACGTCACACACAAGGCTCTGCTACATGTGCATCTCACATGCCCACACACAGCTCTGCTACATGCACGTCACACACACAGCTCTGCTACATGCACGTCACACACACAGCTCTGCTACATGCACGTCACACACACAGCTCTGCTACATGCACGTCACACACACAGCTCTGCTACATGCACGTCACACACACAGCTCTGCTACATGCACGTCACACACACAGCTCTGCTACATGCACATCATTCACATAGCTCTGCTACATGCACATCATTCAAACAGCTCTGCTACATGCACATCTTGTCCATCAACCAAGATGAAGCTGAGGCGAAATGTGCGGCTGATGTGTTGGGTTTCCCTCCCTTGCCTTTTCTCCACTCCTATGCACTTTATTTTGAACTCTGTGTATTATCCACCTTAGTATATATATATTATATATATATACACACTTACATTAACACTACATTGTTCCTCGTTTTTGCACTGCAGGATGTCCTTAGGTTCCATCTCTAAAGAATTTGTAGCACCTAATGATTATATGCTATTTGCACTTTTTCTGCAAGTGTTGATAGCTGTCCCACTTTTTAACCGTCTACATATTTCATTTTTATCTGATTTTCAAAATTTTGGTATACAAATTAAGATATATAATAGGGATATACGTTTTAATAGTATTTATTTGTGCCCTGCATATTTACCTGGGTTTGGGCTTGTAGGTAATGTGTGTTTGAACTAGAATCATAGAATGGTAGAGCTGGCAGGGACCTCCAGGGTCATCAGGTCCTCCGGGCTCATCGGGTCCAACCCCCTGCTCAGTGCAGGAGCACTAAGTCATCCCAGACAGATGTCTGTCCGGCCTCTGAAGACTTCCACTGAAGGAGAACTCCCCACCTCCTGTGACAACCAAGATATACTTTGGAGAGGTATATATGTATTTGGTGTAAGGTCGAAAAGTGTTTGATATTCAAAAAATGTAATTTCCTTTTCGGAGCGGGTCTGGTCAGATCAGATAAAGGGGAAGAATCTAGCACTCGCTTCCGTCTCTACCACAGTCCATTGCAGTGCTTTGTATCTATATCATCCCCTGTGCTTTACAAATCATGCTTAAAGGGTATCCACATCAGATGCCTGTGGATATGCCATGCAAGTCTCAGATGGGAGTAACCATGGAATTAACAGTTTGTGGTAAATATCCAGTCAGATATTAAAGGGGTTCTGACAAGATGGATTCTCTTCCTAGATTCCTTTATTTGTTTCAGACCATTCCTATTAAGCTCCCTAGGAAGTATATGCTTACTATTAGAAGAGAAATAACAAAATTTGTCTGGGGGGGGTCCAAGCCGCGATTAAAATTCAAAACACTATCCAGAACAAAAGACACAGGAGGAACGGGCTTACCCAACTTTGATCTATATCACAAAGCAGCGATTTGCAAGTGTGTCCTGGATCTCCTACACAATAGGAGTACCAAAAGGTGGGTGGCCATGGAACAGGATTTTTCACCAGGGCAGGTGCTAGGTATGTTTTGGATACCCGGGGGAGAAAATAGGAAGAAACTGAACCTATCACCCCTCATGACAAAAATTCTGAGTATATGGGATGGTTTCGCAGATAAGAAGGGTCTAGTATCACGCCCAGGACAACTTACACCTTTAACAGGAAATCCCGGGCTACCAATTCCAACAGATGGTAGCTCTCTGCTGGCCAAATTGGGGGTTACGACACCTCGTATCAGAGATTTACTGGAGAATGGGAACATGAAAACACTACAAAGCATTTTGGGACCTGGGGGGCCGGTGACCGGAGCATGGTTTCAGTACCTCCAAATTTGTAGTTATGTCCGCTCCCTGGGCACAATAGGACAATTGAGTAGGCCCTTGACCAGGTTTGAGGAGTTGTGTGTGGCAGCTGATCCACCTAAAGCTGAAATCTCTAGCTCATACCGCATCTTGCTAGCAGAGGAGACAAAGGACGAAAAAGCGGGGTTTAAATCGCACTGGGAAAGGGAGTTGGGGCACCCAATATCAGAAAGAGATTGGGTAAAGGCATTAACTTTAACACATAAATTATCTATTTCCAACAAACTTCAGGAAACAAACTACAAATTGATCTCTCAATGGTATAGAGTTCCATCAAAACTAGCCAAGATATACCCACAGCAAACAGATAGATGCTGGAGATGCCTAGTAGAGGAGGGTACTTTCCTCCACATATGGTGGTCGTGCCCTTTGATCCATAGTCTATGGACAGATGTAAATAAACTTTACAACGCACTGACGCATGCTGGGATCACCTTCTCCCCTGAGCTGGCCCTTCTGTCGATTTTCCCGGGTTCCATCTCAGGCGCAAGGAGAGGATTGCTAAGATTTTTCATTCTGGCCATAAGACAGGTAATTCCGAGGCTATGGAAATCAATAACACCCCCATCCAGAGTACTATGGTTGGAAGCTGTGGACACGCTGAGGCAATTAGAAGAAACCATAGCTACAGATGACAACAGATTTCAAAAGTATTATGCAACCTGGGCGGTATGGCTAACAATACGTTCTTCCAGTCGACTTAGTGACTGGCTCCTTAGAGGGGAAATTAACCCTTAAACCAGTAAGAAACTAGCAAAAGATTATATAATTAGGGCGGGCGGCCCGACCTGCCGAACACAGAGAAGCCTTTCTTTTCCTTTTTTTTCTTCTCTTCTTTTTTTTCCTTTTCAATTTTCTCTATCTCTACCTTGAATACTTGATGGCTTTCGCTACTCTATGTCCTGATATTTTATACCTGCACAGGGAGGCTCTCCTCTCGAGGACCTCCTCAAACTATTTTGCTGATGTTGGATATAGTTCTATATAAGGAAGATTTGATACTCATATAGTGAAAGTTATATGAACAAAAATTATTTTTCTATTTTTTTTTGCTGTGACTGTGTAAGATGTTGTTCTTATTGATTGATTGTACGATCAAATAAAAAGCGTTTGAACCATAAAGGGGTTCTGACATGAAAAAACAAAAATTTACCTTGCCTGGCCAGGTCCGATCACCAGGCATGTCCCCTCCATCCGGCATCTTCTTCTGTGGCTTCTAGAAGCAGAGCTGGAGCGGTCAAAATGACCGCTTCCTGCTCTGCTCCGTCTGTCAGCCACTTCCGAGGTGAATGGACGGGCCGCCCACAGCAAGCATGTCATAAGCAGTGCTTGCTGTGGGCGGCCCGTCCGTCCTGGCTGAACTCCCGAGTGCTGCGCGTGCGCAGTGGGGAGGCGGCCCGTCCTGACTCCTGTCAGAGGGCACCTGTCTTCTGCGCATGCGCGGTTGCCCAGAGGGGGGCGGCTCATCGGAGGAAGAAGAAGAGCCTGCTGGGAGATGACCCCGCTGCACAACAACAATAAGAAAAAAGGTAAGTATAAGATTTTTATGCTTTAGCAGCCATTAATCGTGGGTTCCCTGTGTCCATTAGGCAGACCAGGGAACAATGGCTGCTAAAGCATAAAAATCTGATTCGTGTCAGAACCCCTTTAAATCACTGACATTTGTTAGGAAACTAGAACTTACCAGAATATCTTACTCAAAAGGACAAAAACAAAGTGTCGTGTAAATCTGACATAAGTAAATACAACCGCAGCGAATGTACGGATCGAGTGACGCTCAGGAGGGAGATCCGCATGGGATCTGGGAGCGTTCTGGTGTTATACAATAGGTTTATGTGGGACCATAATGTATACTGCTATGGTGATTAAAAGGTTAATGAACTTGGCTCTCAGGTCATTCTGTCAGGTAATAGTTGGTAATGGTCTCCCGCTGTGATTGGCCGGGGTGTCGTTGCCAGGCTGTTTTGAGGTAAAGCTGGCAGCGGGCGTTGATTGGTGGCCTAAAAAGAGCGGGAAGCTCTGCCCGTTGCTGGGCAGGAGTGGTGTGGTTGAAACCTATGTGATTGGATAACGGGAATGGAGGGGGCTGTGAACAGAGGGCATTTAAGTAATCAGCAAAGAGGTACCGGGCATCTTTGGCTGTAAAGCAGCTTGGATACAGACGCTTTGTGAGGATGGAGGACTTACTGCGGCAGTTAGTCATCAGAGCGGAGTCGGCTGGAGGTGAAGAATGGCTACGCAGCTGCTGGACCTTGCCTTTGCCATCAGTGAGCACTTCGGTTTGTCAGCCGGGGTTCTGGAGCCAGAACCAGAGGATCCTGTTATTAACATGGGTGATGTAGAGCAGGAAGCACTAGAGGGCGCTGAACAGGATGTGCTTGAGCTGTCTGCTACAGTGGACCCTGGATTGTATGCTCCGGAAGGAGAAGAGAGGCCCCGGGAGATGACATCACAGAAGCGCCAGAGGAAGAGGACCAGGGCTTACACGCCACCGAGGAGGAGAAGCGCGAGGAGAAGGGCTGCGCAGGAAGTGTCGCAGAGCCGAGGGGCATCGTTGGCAGGTGCCGTTCGTGAACAGGGTGCCGGTGAAGGGACATCTAACGGTGAGCGTGCTGGGGGCCGGGGGGGGGGGGGGGGGCATTTATGCTGCGGGCAGTGCTGGAACAGGGGAGAGGGAGGGGGAGACACTAGGGTCCATATGTTCTCTCCTGCATACAGTTCCCTCCCTGCCTGTTGGCCCCCATCAGTTAATGGATCCTTCAGGGCCCGGGTTATGTTCCAAGCAGGTTAACCCTATGCTGCAAGTGCTTGCTCGGCAGCCAGCTGTGCCTCCCCAGCCAGCTTCCCAGGCGAGGGTCAGTGGGCAGCATATTAACTCTTACAGACCAGTTCAATCTGCCCAGCTGGTGAATTCATCACTGTTGGCTAATGTTATGCATAATTTTAACCCTTCCCAGCCCCTTAGCTCTGCCCAACCCATTAACCCTTCCCAGCCCCTTAGCTCTGCCCAACCACTTAACCCTTCCCAGCCCCTTAATCCTATCCAGCAGATTAACCCTCTCCTGGAGGAATTGCTGCTGCGTTTGTCACGCATAACGCAGGCAGGGGAGACGGGGTCTCAGCTGCAGAAATCACCAGGTCAAGGCGGACCTGGAGCAGGGTGCTTGGCTCCTGCAATGTCCTGGGATACAACTCCGGCGATTCCGGAGTTGGACAGGGCAGCAGGAGTGAATCACTCGTGCTTCAAAGAAGCGCTGGTTTGTGAAATTTCTCCTTTGGGTTTCCATCTGCCTCTATTGGTTAAGGAACGGATATGGAAAGGCGAGTTGGTGGATGTGATGTCCCTACTGTCTGTGGGAAAGGAATCGGTGAAGGCGGATAAAAAACCGGAGGAGAAAGAGGAGGAGTTTAGACACCCGAAGCATTTTAGCAGCTGGCTTCAGGCGTTTTGTATTTGCGCTGCGGTATTGTTGGAACGGTCGCAAGTGAGTGCGGCTGGTTTGTTCCAACATGTCGACATTATCCTGGAAGCATACAGGAATTTTGGAGAAACAGCATGGTTTAGTTATGACATGATGTTCCGTCAAAGCTTGCTATTTATCCACATTTGAAGTGGGGAGTGAAGGATGTGGGCTTGTGGCTAAACCTTCTGTTGCCTGCAAGGCCTCCTATCTTGTGCAGGCAGCAGGGGGCGAGCAACACGCCCACGCGCCGAGGGGTGTGTTTTGCTTTTAATGAGGGTCAATGTAAATGGCTGCTTAATTGCAAATATAAGCATGAATGCTCCTTTTGTGGCGGATTACACCCGGCCATTAAATGTTTTTAAAAGGCTGCCTCCTTTCCAGCTGCATCGCTGTCACGTGACGCTCCCAGCAAGGGCCACGACTTTGGTGAGGCTGGCAAGCATGCTACCCTGGTTAGAGAGGTACCCCGTCCGTTGGAAGGCCAACCTCGTTAAGGAGGGTTTTCGGAATGGATTCTTTGTACCAGAGTTTAAAGGACCGGGTTGTTTATGGACTAATAATTTGGTCTCTGTTGCTAAATGTCCTGCTGTTGTGAGAGAGAAGATTTTGAAGGAGGTCCAAGAGGGCCAGGTTGCAGGTCCATTTGCTCCCCCTCCTTTTCAGAATTTTCGTATCTCTCCATTAGGTTTGGTTCCGAAGAAGGAGCCTAACTCCTTCCGGATGATACACCACTTGTCTTATCCGGAAGGTGGTTCTCTGAATGACGAGGTTAATGCGGATGAGTTTCCGGTAAAATATGCATCGTTTGACAATGCTTTGATTTTGTTGCGTCAGTTTGGGATCGGAGCATTAATGGCCAAGGTGGATATTCAATCTGCGTTCAGGTTGTTGCCTGTGTGTCAGGCCGGGTTTAACTCTTTGGGGTTTCAATTTGAAGGTTGTGTTTATTTCGATATGGCTTTGCCCAGGGGGTTTAAGGCTTCGTGTTTTTATTTTGAATTATTTTCCTCTTTTTTGGAGTGGGTTATAAGGCAAGAGTTCCCATGTGTTGGTGTAATGCATTACCTGGACAACCTCTTGTTCATCGGGAAGGCTGGCAGCTCAGATTGTGAGTTGGTTTTAGAGGGCTTTATGTCCAGAATGCAGCAATTTGGTGTTCCACTTTCGGTGGAAAAAACTGTTTTTCCATATTAACGTCTGGAATTTTTAGGTGTAGTAATTGATTCTGTCGCTATGATTTTCCAACTTCCTATGGCTAAGGTGTTGAGGTTGTCGGCTTGTTTAGTCAAATTTTGCACAGAAAGAAGGCCACTTTGTAAGATTTACAGCTACTAGCTGGACTGCTTGCCTTTGCGGCAAGGGTGATGGTGTTAGGCCGGTGCTTTTCGCGGTGGGTATTCGAGGCGATGAGAGGATTGAAATCGCCATGGTCGCATGTTCGGCTGTCAGCAGGGCTGAAGCAGGATTTGGCAGTTTGGCTCCAGTTTTTAGTTGATTTTAATGGTCAATCTGCGTTCCAATCGGTGGTGCAGGCTGATGAGCTCGGCATAGGAGTGGCAGCGTCGGCAATTGGTTTTGGTGTAATTTATAAGCAGAGTTGGTCGGCGGGGTGTTAGCATGCGGCTTGGAAAGGTAACGGGTTTATCAAGGATAGATTGCTAGTTCAACTATTTCCTTTTGCAGTGTTGTTGCAATTAGGGGGCGAACAGTTAGCCAACAGGCGGATTTGCTTCTGTTCAGATGACAGAAGGTTGGCGATCGCGCTTAATTGTGTGTCTGACAAATCAGAATTGGCAATGCAGCTTATTCGTGTGTTGGTCCGCTTATGTTTAAAATTTAATATAATATTGCGCATTAAAGAGGGTGTAAGTCGCGTTAGTGGGACTGCTGGATTTTATCTTGCTTACAGATGCAGTCCTTCAGGGAAGCATTGCCCGGAGCGGATATTGCAGGAGTCTGTTGTCCGGACTGCCTTTGGGATCCGCAGACGATTTAGTCTTCTCGATGCTGTCACGGTCTGTCTCACCTGGGACGTGGCACGGTTATGTGGCGGCATGGAAGGATTGGGTACTCTTTTGTGGAAGGAAAGGATTCCGGGATGATACGCAGGAGGTGCAAGGTTTTATTGGCTATGTGTGTGAGAAATTTCAGTCCCAGTTGTCATATAATTCTGTAGTTAAGTTATTGGCTGGGATTTCTTTCTTTCAGAAATGGAAAAACCTTCTACCCATTAATGCTCTGTTCCAGATTAAGCAGTTACCAAAAGGTTTCAAATCTGTGGCATGTTCTCCAGATAAGCGGTCGGCTATTTCATTTGTTTTACTGGGAGAATTAGTCCGTTCCCTTTCATCCGTATGTAGGTCAGCTTATGAGGTGCAGTTGTTTAAGTGCGCCTTTTTGTTGGCCTACTTTGGGGCATTAAGGATGGGGGAGTTTTTATCTTTAGCCAGGACATCACTTTCTCCGCTGCTGTGTTCAGATGTCTCTGACCAAGGGAATTTTATCAAAGTTCTCTTGAGACATACGAAGACTGACAGGTCGGGGAAAGGAGTGTGGATTCGGCTGTTTGCGAATGAGTGTGCGGATCTATGTCCGGTTAAGGCGTATCAGACGTTTTGTCGATGCGGCCCCTGATTCCAGGTTCACTGCTTATGCATGCAGAGGGACAGTCGGTATTGAGGTTTTAGTTTAATATGGTTTTAAAGAAATGTTTAAGTTATGTGGCGACCGGACAGATGGCTGTTTAATTTTTCTCTCTTTACAGGTCCTATGAGAACGATTGTCTGGATAGTTGGCCATTCGTTTGTTTTCTTGGCTAAGCAGCGTGCTGCGGAGCGTTGTTATTCCGAGCTCTTGGGACTTCGTTATTTATTGGGCCGGACGCCGAGGTATGCGTTGGGGCTCATTGATGTCAGAGCTGATTCAAAAGCTAGCTATTTGGCCTGTACCTGATATTCTGATCATTCATTTGGGAGGTAACGATGTGGGAAAGGGCAGCACATTGGCGCTGTTAAGGGAAATGAAGTTGGGATGGGTGAGGGTTAGGGATAGGTTCCCTAGTTCGGTTTTGGTTTTGTTTTTTTTTTTTTTTTTTTTTTTTTCAGAAATAATTCCGCGTTTGTTGTTGACATTGCCGGAGTTTAAGTATATTGAGAGGATCCGAAAAGAGTGAATCATGCCATGGCAAGGTTTTTAGGTAGTGTTTCAGGGTTTTCTTTTAGGCATACAGAGCTTGAGGGATTCATTGCTGGTCTGTTCAGGGACGATTTAGTCCATTTGTCAGACATTGGTTGGACATTTTTAATGCTGATTTACAGGCAATGGTTGAAAAGGCTGCGCTGTCTGTGGGGGGCCTTGTCATTGGTTATGACATGGCCTGTTGGGGATTTGTAGCCCGCATTAGGCGGGTGGGCAAGGGGACTTGGGGATTGTGGTTGGTTTTAGCGCGTCTTAAAGACGGTATTTATTATTAATGGTGTTGTTTCATTTGATCCCCAAGTGTTAATAAAATCCCATCAATAAAGACCGCGGCCTTTTTGTTCCAACCTGGTTGTCCGTGTTTTATTTATCTATTATTAAAGGTTTAAGTTGGTGAGGATGTTGTAGCAAAGGTAAGGTAAGGAGAGCGTAAGATTCCATGTACGGATCGAGTGACGCTCAGGAGGGAGATCCGCATGGGATCTGGGAGCGTTCTGGTGTTATACAATAGGTTTATGTGGGACCATAATGTATACTGCTATGGTGATTAAAAGGTTAATGAACTTGGCTCTCAGGTCATTCTGTCAGGTAATAGTTGGTAATGGTCTCCCGCTGTGATTGGCCGGGGTGTCGTTGCCAGGCTGTTTTGAGGTAAAGCTGGCAGCGGGCGTTGATTGGTGGCCTAAAAAGAGCGGGAAGCTCTGCCCGTTGCTGGGCAGGAGTGGTGTGGTTGAAACCTATGTGATTGGATAACGGGAATGGAGGGGGCTGTGAACAGAGGGCATTTAAGTAATCAGCAAAGAGGTACCGGGCATCTTTGGCTGTAAAGCAGCTTCCCTCCCTCCCTCCCTGCAGGCTGTCGCGGTTGATTGATGGGGATTTGTAGCCCGCATTAGGCGGGTGGGCAAGGGGACTTGGGGATTGTGGTTGGTTTTAGCGCGTCTTAAAGACGGTATTTATTATTAATGGTGTTGTTTCATTTGATCCCCAAGTGTTAATAAAATCCCATCAATAAAGACCGCGGCCTTTTTGTTCCAACCTGGTTGTCCGTGTTTTATTTATCTATTATTAAAGGTTTAAGTTGGTGAGGATGTTGTAGCAAAGGTAAGGTAAGGAGAGCGTAAGATTCCATGAAGGCACGGTGCATGAATTATACATTGTACTTAATACCAAAGACATGGCTTCACAGACAGAGGTGAGCCTTGATGAAAATGTACCTGAGTGTAGCCGATTACGCTTCCAGTTTCATCCAACACGTTAAAATTAATGATGGGACCCTGCAGATCACAAGTCCGAACCTCGGTGTCACCGTAGATGCAGATTACAGGTTGTCCATTAGTGTAATGGAGAGCAGAAAGCACCGAGTAGGTGTAAGTGGCCAGGGCATGCGTGTGATTCCGAATATTCTCCATTCCGCCTGAAATGCAAAATATCCGTTATTTTCTGACCAATCAGCGGACGGGCATTGCAGTGTTTAAATTATGATTGTGCAAGAATGTTGTTAAAGAAATAGGTGTTACCGTGCAGGGCGGCGCGGGGTCCCGCAGTCAGCGCGCGCCGCCGCGGCTTCGGCGTCCTGGAGCTCTGACGTCAGGGCTTCCCCGGCGACGTGGGGCGACCGGCGTGCAGCGGCGTGGGCGTGGGTGTGTGGGGTTAGCCAGGGTCGAGGCAAGTAGGCAGGGACAGTGGGGTGCGGTAAGTTCAGGGCACCCCACCAGGCGCTCGGAGGGTCAGAGTGCCGTAACAATAGGACAGAATAAAAGGAGCATACTGCCGAACGAAAACAAGAGCGAAGAAGATCACAAATAGCTAAGTCACCTGTAATCATCTTTAATCAGTATACTGTACTTAAAGACCTTTTTTTACCCATTAAGGACCAAGTACAGTAAATTTACGGCACTTGGTCCTGGGCTTTAATCCCAGCCGATAGTAAAAATACGGTGGGGGATTAAAGCCCCTGCTTCTGCAATCAATCAGAAGCACGTTGGGTTGTCAGCTGTTAGAAACAGCTGATAACGCGGAGGAGGAGGGAGTAGTGGTTTTTAATCAGATTATCTATATCATGTCTTTTAAAGACAACAGGACACGTGCAACAGGCAAACCCCCTGCGCTCATCCCTTCCATTGTGAGACAAGACTGAGTTAATAGATAAACTTCATAGTCCTTATAGAGAAAGTTCAGAGCTGTGAAAGAGGAGAACGGCAAAAGCAACAATGGTGGAATATATAATAATACTCTTTATTTGTATAGCGCCAACATATTCCGCAGCGCTTACATAGACAGGGGGGATAAAGAAGGACAAAAGTACAAACATTACAGACCCACGGTTACATAGTAATCAGCTGATGGGAACAGTAGGGGTGAGGGTCCGGCTCCAACGAGCTTACATACTACAAGTAATGGGGTGATACAGAGGGTAAAGGGTCTGGAGATGTGCGCGGTATGGCGGGGTGGAGATGTGCACGGTATGCGGGGGGAGTGGAGATGTGCACGGTATGGGGGGGTGGAGATGTGCACGGTATGGCGGGGTGGAGATGTGCGCGGTATGGCGGGGTGGAGATGTGCGCGGTATGGCGGGGTGGAGATGTGCGCGGTATGGCGGGGTGGAGATGTGCGCGGTATGGCGGGGTGGAGATGTGCGCGGTATGGCGGGGTGGAGATGTGCACGGTATGGGGGGGGGGGTGGAGATGTGCACGGTATGGGGGGATGGAGATGTGCACTGTATGGGGGGGTGGAGATGTGCACGGTATGGGGGGGTGGAGATGTGCTCAGCTGCATATGATAAGCGCAGCTAAGCGGTCGGTGATATCGTCCAGGAGCCACAGAGCATACACTTAGCAGATCTAATGTAATCAAAGTTGAGATACTCTGAATCATCATGAAAGAACTGGTCTGCGGTTTGGGAATGCCATGCTATTGGGAGATCCCCCTGTGCAGTCCTCGCCATATGAGGCCATTTATGCTTAATATACTCAGGCTGAAGTCATTAGAACTCTTCACAGATTGCAGGTCGACACTACAGCCAGCGGCTGAGGATACTAACTTTGTACAGGACACACAACTTCTACAACAAATGTTCACAAAAACAAACCCCGTTAACCCACTTTGTTTGGCATCAGAGGAAAGTCACTAGAAATCAGCCAAGACATCAGAGAAAGGATTGCAGGCGCCACGAGTCTGGTAGATACTGGTAGCAGTCTCCAACCCGTGAAGGTCCCACTTCACCCGCTCAAACTAGAATATGGAGGGTTAACCGATGAAGGACGAGGCATTTTTTTTATTGTAGATTGTTTTTCTCCACTTTCCAAAAATAATAATTCTCTTATTTTTCCACCAATGGCGGTCTGAGGGCTTGTGTCTTGGTGACGAGTTGTATTTTCAGTGGTACCATTTAATCTATATGATGAACCCGATTCATATCGTTTATGTTTGCTGTACTAAAATATATATTTGAAAATAAATTTCAGCCGCCACTTTTTTTTAAATCTAGATTTCTAAATAATTTTATATATGAACACTTACAAGGTAATAGCATTTACATAGCAGTTACAGCGTTATTGAATACACACTTTTTTTAAACAGTGCACTCATAAAGTATAAGTAAAGCATGTAGTGGGTCCTATATGACAATATGACTAGGACCTCTTACATGCGGAATCTTAACTAACCAAATTGCCTGCATAGGTCTATTCTTCTCTTCCAGATCCAGGTTCTGTTGAAGGCAGCCACTCCCCGCGCCCTGGTGATTGGGTGGTTGTAAAGAGACACACCAGAAAGAGACTGGAACCGAGACTGGGTGGTCGCCGAAACGTCCATGAAACTCCAAGGAAAGACATCTGGATTCACGCATCACATTGCAAGAAGCTGCGACCCCTTCTGAGCCGGGTCATGGCCAAACATGAGTCCGTATATCCTTTTGTGCCTTATGCCTATGATCATTGGGGTTCCCATTTGAAATCATGATGTCAGCAGTTCCCCAACGGACAAAGGCACCCCTACCGCGGTATATGTAAATATGTCTGCAGAAGGATTTACAGTTAAGTTTGATTTTGGTGACATTGCCCCATTGAGCCACCATCATACCCACTTAGGGATGTCCAATACTACTTCCGTGTCACCAGGCAGGGAAATGATGATTGTAATTTCTGGTCAGACACAGGCTGGAATACTGGTACCAGTTGAGGATTTCAACCGAGGCTCTGTCTCGAAAGGATAAAAATAGGAAAAGTCTCCTTGAAAGAATGACCCTGAGACTAGTCCAAGACCCTGAGACTAGTCCAAGGCCCTGAGAGTCAGTTCTATCCTGTTTAGGGTTAATACAGTCCTTATTGTGATTGGGCTGCTAAAGACTGTAGACCCCTCCTATTAACTATTCATAATCCATCCCCAGGGGATCTGGGCTTATATCTATAGGGTAGACATGTTACTAGGTGGCCAGCAGAGGATTTAGGAGAGATCCAACTAGTTGATGCTAAGACCCATCCTAATAGCTCTCTAGAATCTATCTTCTACACGCTCTTAGTTCCCCTATGTCCAATATATTCCTAAATTGACATAGGAGGACAGTGTCAGCTTAGAAACAGCTACACTAACCCTAATTACTGGATTCAATGGGTTAAGTACACAGCAGCATTTTACAACAAAACTGACTTCTTTGCCTGTGCCTCAGCTGACCCCACTTAAGTAGAGTATCCCTTCCCATTGATAAAATGACTCAACCAGAGGCCCTCGACTGTCTGCGCTCCCTATACAAAACTCCTCACTCTGTAGATGGTTACATGACCTGTACCCTCCCACTAAACTAACACTTTAGCAGCATCTGGAGTCGCCTTATATCCTGTCAATTATATCTGTTTACTCTCCACTTCTGGTAAAACTAATGTCAACAATCGGGGTGCTCGGTTTTGCCCTTCGACTCTTGTGTTAGATGTCACTAACATTCCTTCCTGGAATGATCAAACCACCGCTAGAGCTGACATACGGTGGTTATGTGGAGATGGTAAACTACACCCTCTCCTTCCACCATCATGCTAAGGTGAAGGTGTTCTAGCCAAAATCCTTCTACCCTTCCAATTATTTGAGGCCAACAGGAAGGGCATGCGACATGACCAGACTCTACATAGACACAAAAGACACGACTCACCTGGGGGCTCTTTTGATCGTCATGTATACACTGATTCCATTGGGATCCCCAGGGATGTTCCTAACCAGTGTAAAGCCAGAAATCATCTTGCAGCAGGGTGGGAATCCCTCATACCTCTTTAGGCAACGATGGAGATTGGATAAATTCTATTTACGATAAGCAGCAAAGGTTCATTAATTATATTAGGGAACATCCATGGTCTTGTTGAGCAACTAGGGCCGACTTGGACAATGGCTTTCCAAGATAGGTTAGCCTTGGGCAGGTTACTAGCTGAAAAAGGAGGGGTCTGTAAAATGATTGGTGATTCTTGTTGTACTTTTATCCCTAGACGGTTCCATCACTAAAGCACTGAAGGGCCCCACTAGCCTCTCTGAAGAATTGGCAGCATATTCTGGCATCTCTGACCCATTTGGCCATTGGTGGAATGAAACTTTTGGCAGATGGGTTTCATCTTTTGCTATGACACTAGTGACTATTTCTGTTGTTATTGCCATTATTGGCTGCTGCATTGCTCCCTGCCTTCGAGGATTTATCTCCAAGACTGTTGACAACCTTGTTCCTGTTATGTATTATGATGCTTTGCCTACGGATTCTGATATTGAATTTGTTTTCTATCAACCCCCTATTTCTGCAGTGCCTTCTCATGATACCTTTTCTCGTGAGCACCAGGCGTTGAGCTAGTCAGGGGATCCGGTGACATTGTGTAGTAAATCAGGCTCCTGTCATTAGGACTCGAGTATGTGCCTGCCTGGCCTAAGCACCTGGCTGCTATGAGAAGCAAAGGGTGGGGCTGTCATGGGAAACTAGATATACATAATTCTATCTATGCAATACACATGAGCCTACATACATATGTCCAGAATATATGTATATACATCGTCTGTCTTAGTAAGCAGCAGCAGCATTTTTCAATTGTACTATTCATTGTACCATATAATGTACTGAAAAACTTTTAAAAATTCTAAGTGGAGAGAAATGAAAAGAAAAATTAATTCCGCCATTTTGTGGTGCGTTTTGTTTCTACAGCGCAGAAACTGCAACAAAAACAACATACCTGTATTCTCTGGGTCGGTACAGTTACTACACAGCCAAACTTATATCGTTTTGTTTTGCTGTACTGTTTTTCCCCCAAGGATATTTCATTTTTTAACATTTTCTGCACGCAATATCTTTTTTATTTTTCTGACAACATAGTTGTGCGCGGCTCATTTTTTGTGAGATGTCTTGTAGTTTGGGTTGGCACCATCTTGGAATACACACGACTTTTTGTTTGCTTTTTATTGCATTTTTTCTTGGAGACAAGGTGACCAAAAAAGCCCATTTGTCGTTCTTTATTTTTTTTCTTATGATGCTCATCATGTGGGGTAAATAAGGAGTTACTTTAATGGATCGGACTTTTACAGACGCAGCGATATAAAAATACATATTTTGTATTACATCATACTGCTATAGGGCAAGCAGTCTATTAAGCCACCCCACGGGGATGACTTGATGGGCATCCTGCCATGACAGCCCAAGGGCCCTTCAGAAGGTCACTGGCTGTAATAGCTCCCACACGGCTCCCTGTGATCTCATCTCGGGGGCCGTACAGGACCAAGGGATTTAAATGTTGCTGGCAAAACTGACAGCGGCATTTAAAAGGTTAACAGCTCCGATGAGCCACGCGGCTGATCAGTGCTGTTGCTACCGGGTGTTGGCTGTAAGAAACAGCCGGCACCCAGCATGTATGAAAATCCCAGAAAATAAGACAGGGTCTTATATTGATTCTTACTCTAAAAGCCTTTACTTTTTTACATGTATAGCTGCCTGGATACTATTTATATTGACTTTTTTGTCCTGTGTTCAGAAACATACCCATTGTGGACCTAATCCGTTGTCGTCATGCAGAAAGGAGCAACTAGTGGCTTTCAGAAGAACATTTTTCCTTGAAGGTGCTTCAGGCCCCATTGCCCACTTGAAGAGCCCTTGAGTGGCCAAAATGACAGAGAGATCCTCAAATGAGCCCATTTTGCAAACTACACCCCTTATCGAATTTAGCTAGGGGTGTGATATGTATTTTAACCCCACCATTTTTTAAAGAATCTAAGTTATGCAGAAGGAAAACATTACGATTTTCATCTTTTTGGCAATTGCGTCATTTTAAAAACATTTTTTTGTACCGCACACATATGAATGAAGACTTGAGGCCAATTTTCCCCATTTAAGGAAAAAATTCCTTCCTGACTCCAATCTGGCATTCGGAATAATCCCCGGATCACCGACCCATCTGAAGGCATAATTAATCACAACATGATATTGTATCGCTCAAGAAATGAATCCAAGCCTTTCCCCTCATCCTCAGACAGAGAGTTCCACAGTCACACTGCTCTTACGGTAAATAATTCCCTTCTGTGTCAGTGTAGAAACCTTCCTTCCTGTAGAAACAGAGGATGCCGCCTCGTTACAGTACTGGGTATAATAGACGATGGGAGAGATCTCTGTACTGAACACTCATATATCTATACATAGTTATTAGAGCGCCCCCTTATTACAGTCCTGGGTATACTAGATTATGGGAGAGATCTCTATACTGACCTCTGATATATCTATACATAGTTATTAGAGCGCCCCCTTGTTACAGTCCTGAGTATAATAGATGATGGGAGAGATCTCTGTACTGACCCCGGATATATCTATACATGGTTATTAGAGTGCCCCTTGTTACAGTCCTGAGTATAATAGATGATGGTAGAGATCTCTGTACTGACCCCTGATATATCTATACATAGTTATTAGAGTGCCCCTTGTTACAGTCCTGAGTATAATAGATGATGGGAGAGATCTCTGTACTGACCCCGGATATATTATATATAGTTATTAGAGCGCCCTCTTGTTACAGTACTGGTTATGATAGACGATGGGAGAGATCTCCGTACTGACCCCTGATATATCTATACATAGTTATTAGAACGCCCCCTTATTACAGTCCTGGGTATAATAGATGATGGGAGAGATCTCTGTACTGACCCCTGATATATCTATACATAGTTATTAGAGCGCCCCCTTGTTACAGTCCTGAGTATAATAGATGATGGGAGAGATCTCTGTACTGACCCCGGATATATTATATATAGTTATTAGAGCGCCCTCTTGTTACAGTACTAGTTATAATAGACGATGGGAGAGATCTCCGTACTGACCCCTGATATATCTATACATAGTTATTAGAACGCCCCCTTATTACAGTCCTGGGTATAATAGATGATGGTAGAGATCTCTGTACTGACCCCGGATATATCTATACATAGTTATTAGAGTGCCCCTTGTTACAGTCCTGAGTATAATAGATGATGGGAGAGATGTCTGTACTGACCCTGGATACATTATATATAGTTATTAGAGCGCCCCCTTGTTACAGTCCTTGGTATAATAGATGATGGGAGAGATCTCTGTACTGACTCCTGATATATCTATACATAGTTATTAGAACACCCCCTTGTTACAGTCCTGGGTATAATAGATGATCGGAGAGATCTCTGTACTGACCCCTGATATATTATATATAGTTATTAGAGTGCCCCTTGTTACAGTCCTGAGTATAATAGATGATGGGAGAGATCTCTGTACTGACCCCGGATATATTATACATAGTTATTAGAGTGCCCCCTTGTTACAGTCCTGGTTATAAAAAGATCACGGGAGAGATGTCTGTACTGACCCCTGATATATCTCTACATAGTTATTAGAGCACCTCCTTGTTACAGTCCTGGGTATAATAGATGATGGGAGAGATCTCTGTACTGACCCCTGATATATCTCTACATAGTTATTAGAGCACTCCCTTGTTACAGTCCTGGGTATAATAGATGATGGGAGAGATCTCTGTACTGACCCCTGATATATCTCTACATAGTTATTAGAGCACTCCCTTGTTACAGTCCTGGGTATAATAGATGATGGGAGAGATCTCTGTACTGACCCCTGATATATTATACATAGTTATTAGAGCACTCCCTTGTTACAGTCCTGGGTATGATAGATGATAGAAGAGATCTCTGTACTGACCCCTGATATATCTATACCTAGTTATTAGAGCACTCCCTTGTTACAGTCCTGGGTATGATAGATGATAGAAGAGATCTCTGTACTGACCCCTGATATATTATACATAGTTATTAGAGCGCCCCCTTGTTACAATCCCGCCTCTTTTCCTTGACGAGAGCCAGTGAGGGAAGGGGGAGACAGCTTAGCAGAGATAAACTGTCCCCTCCGTCCTACGACATTGTGGGCTCGGGCCGTCTGAACGAACGCACAAATATTAGCTATGTGTGCCTGTTCACACGTTTTTACTGTAGCGGGGGGCCAACGTAAAAATGTGAACACCCTTGTAAAAGAGCCCCAAGGGCTGACACTTTCAGTATAATACTTTTTGTTATTTATAAAATTGAAGAACAGTTACGAGTAGAGATGAGCGAGCATACTCGCTAAGGCAAACTACTTGAGCGAGTAGTGCCTTATAAGAGTACCTGCCCACCCGTCTCAAAGGATTCGGGTGCCGGCGGACATGCAGAAAAAAAAAAAGCCTAAACTTGCCCATCCTGAATCCCAGCAGCTTTGGCACCACATATGCTACTCTCCGCTGCCGACACTGTTTACAAGACGCCGTTGACCTGTACTGTACATAGAACACAGGGTTATCAACCGTCCAGTAATTTCTGGACAGTCTGTAGAACTGGGAGGCTTTTTTCCAATATCTGTGAAAAATGTTAGATGCGCCAGTGAATTATGGAGGCTGCTAATACTTGAGCAGGTCTTATAATGTCATTATTGTCATTTTACAGCTCACAGCACATACGGGTAACATGTTCATATCAGTAGCTGACCTGCAGACATGTAATACTTAGATTCTGAATCCTTGCCTGTGTTTTTTCCAATGTCTATAAAAACTGTTCGTTGTCTGTGATAAGTTGTCCAGGAAAATGTAAAATTCAGGTCTGCTACACTGATAGAACGTGCGCAGACTGCGGTCGGTCCCGTGCCTCACAGAGCGATCAGCGAATCGTCCAGCGTCATATACTGCATAAATAAAGGATGATGAGCTAATTGCTGATCATCCAGCTGAATGCTACTGAGAGCAGTGCAGGGAGAAGAGCCGGCTGGACGCGGCTGAGCCCCAGCAGCTGAAGAAAGGTGAGTATTCTTTTCTTTTTTATTATTTTATTCACCATTTCTTCTTGTTTTTCAGGGAAGGGCTTATATTTCAAGCTCTTCCCTGAAAAACAATTACAGGATGCCGTCAGCTAGATCTCCTACTGCAGTTGTCATTTGTGACAGCTGTGGCAGGGAATTCTTTATTCCCCGCAGGGATGAAGAATGCCCTACCTGCATCTGTCACAGATGTGGTAGGTGCAGCAGGGAATTCTTTTTCCTCGCGGGGATGAAGGAAACATCTGCGTGTGTTCTTCATCCCCGCAGGGACATGGCAGTGGCGGACAGGCAAGTTTTTTTTACATTTTTTTTACACTAAAATATTGTTTTTCAGGGAAGGGCTTATGTTTAAAGGCCTTCCCTGAAAACCAATGACGGGGTGCCGTCAGCAGGATCCTCTACCGCAGCTGACATGTGCGACAGCTGCAGTAGGGAATTGAAGAATTCCTCTGCTGCATGTGTCACAGATGTCGCAGGTGCAGCAGCAGAGAATTCTTTTTACTAGCAGGGGTGAAGGAAACACTGAAATTATTGTTTTTCAGGGAAGGGCTTATATGTAAAGCCCTTCCCTGAAAAACAATTCAGGGGTGCCGGGAGACTACGTGCCAAACTCAGCACAAATTCACTTCCTGAACAAGATGGAAGGAAAATAAAGAAGATCCAGAAAGACAACTTGGTACCATGTGGGGACTTCAACATGATTGCAGACAAGGACATGGACACCAACAATCCACAAAGAAAATACATAATACACACCCTGACTCCTTGGATGCGGGGAGAAGATCTTCATAACACCTTCAGATGTGTTAACGCTAATTCTAGAGAACACTTCTTTTATTCAGCTAGACATTGGTCTTTTTCCATAATAGACCTGTTCCTTGTAGACTTCTATATGCTCCCTCAATAGGAACGGCAACATGGTCAGAACATGCCCCAATTTACCTAACCCTTAAATTATTTCAAAATGTGAAAATCCCTAGAGCATGGAGAAATAATACATATTTAATGAAAATCCCCAAATATCAAGATATAATATGTAATTCCATCAAGGGGTATTTCTACTTTAATACATTTCCAGAGATAAAACCATTCATCCTCTGGAACTCCCACAAAACAGTAATAGGAGAGACCATGATCCAGCTAGGAACACGACATAAAAATGAGAAAAATGAAATATTTAAAGACACTATAACGTTAAATCCGATAGATTATAAGCGTAACCACAAAATTAGCAATCCTAGAACGTCCCTGAGGCCTTCAGATAGTAACTGTACAACCCAGAAGGGGATCGCTCTACCTTACATCCATCTGAAAGGAAGTATCGATAAATGTCTCTCCTTAATCCACTTACCTACTCTAACACAAAACCAACCAGAGACCCTAAATCTACCCATTTCACCTCAAGAAACGTTATAAAAGAAGAAGCACAAGGTCCAAATGGATACTCCAATGAATTCAAAATTTTCCATCCCTGCCCAATTAAATATATGACCGAAAATTTTAATGCGGTCATGAAGGTGGGTGCTCTCCCCCTGAAATGCTTTAGGCCACTATTGTGGCAATTCCCAAACCAGGAAAGAGTACGTCCTTCTTGTCAGATTTTAGGCCTTTATCACTTTTTAAAAGCAAGTTAAAACTGTGTGCTAAGATCATAGCCGGCCGCCTATTAACGATAATGCCAACCCCAGACTTCAGATGCCACCAGAAGAGCCTTGGTTTGAATGCTCAAAATGGGCAGGCTGTGAACACCTTCTCTGCTCCTCACACCGAGTGCAGAGAAGACATTAAACAGAATCCATGGGGGATATGCATTCTCAGCTCTACACAAATTTGGGTTCGAAGGTTATATTACAAAAGCAATTAGAGCCCTACAGTCAGGGCCCTCAGCAAGAGACCTCATTAATGGTGTCCTGTTGAGCACATTCGAAATAACAGACGGAACCCGGTAAGGATGTCTCCTATCCCCACTGCTATATATTCTGACAATGAAGTCCTTCGGGGAGGCAATCAAAATAAGAGGCATCCCATTGTCATTCAGACAACAGAAAATAGATCTTTTTACAGATTATGTAATTTTATCAGTAACCTACCCCTCAGCTCACTCCGAGCAATTCCCCAAACAATAGGAAGTTTTAGCAACATATCCTACTATAAACTAAAAAAAATCCCAAATACTAGCCATAAATATACCTAGCCGACTAAGGGACCAAATCAAAAAAGATTTCCTCATGGGAGGATCTGACCTCTGTGTGTATATACTGAGGAGAATATACCTCACCTCTATGTGTATATACTGAGGAGAATCTAACTGACCTGTGTGTATATACTGAGGACAATCTAACTGACCTCTGTGTGTATATACTGAGGAGAATCTAACTGACCTCTGTGTGTATATACTGAGGAGAATATACCCCATCTCTATATGTATATACTGAGGAGAATCTACCTCACCTCTACGTGTATATACTGAGGAGAATCTAACTGACCTGTGTGTATATACTGAGGACAATCTAACTGACCTCTGTGTGTATATACTGAGGACAATCTAACTGACCTCTGTGTGTATATACTGAGGACAATCTAACTGACCTCTGTGTGTATATACTGAGGAGAATCCAACGGACCTCTATGTGTATATACTCAGGAGAATCCAACGGACCTCTATGTGTATATACTCAGGAGAATCTAACTAACCTCTGTGTGTATAAACTCAGGAGAATCTACCTCACCTCGGTGTATGTACTGAGGAGAATCTAACTGACCTCTGTGTGTATAAACTCAGGAGAATCTACCTCACCTCTATGTGTATATACTGAGGAGAATCTAACTGATCTCTGTGTGCATTTACTGAAAGGCTGTTAAGTATATAAGGAAGCGGCCATGGACTGCAGGGATAGAGCATGCAGTGAAGGCTAAGAAAGGGCTGCAACCTCCAGTATGGGGGTAAATTTGAATAAAAGAGGCGTTACCTTTAAGGGTATAAAGTGAGTAGAGTGGGAGGGGCTGCACATTCTGCAGAGGGACATCGGTACATGCAGTCTGAGGAGAATCTAACACTCGTTTACAGTATGTGTAGACAGATTTTATTCTTCGGTTCCTCTGAAGTAACCACTTCAGAAAATTTGCTGTGCGAACAACAGGTAAACACCTGGACTGAATTAACTCGGGTGAAGCCGAAGCTTGTTGATAAATACTGCGCTGTGAGAGCTGGCACAACCTTGGTCATTAACATACTGGCAGATAGCAGTCGTAAAGTGTCAGCCACCACCAGCAGCAGGAAATGGACGGTACCCCCTTCTTCACCGGACAACAGACACAATCTCGCTGCACAGTTCATATCCAAATGTTTGCCCTAAAAAGTAACAAACTTGCAGCCCTTGAGGATCCATGAAGACAGCGGAGGCCCTGTTCCCACAATAGGCCAAACACTAGAGGAGGCAAGCCCTAATTAGACTGAAAGAAATCAACTGAACTATTAGGCTAATTTTACAAAACTGCAGAGTATTTTGAACTCCTATAGGTCAGTGAGTAATGAGGAAGAGTTATTTTGATGCCCCTCCCTCCCCAATAACATCCCTTGTCCCCCCCCCCCCCCCCTCCCTATATAATCTCTCCCCCTTTACCCCATGCACAATAGCAATCTCAACTAAAGCGGGATAGAGAAACAAGCTCTGGAACAATGTTTAATGCTACATGAGAATAATATGCCTAATATGCTGCTGTATACCGAATACTGAGAGCTGATCAGATGGGCGGATGGGAGTTACAGAGAAGAAATTCACCACAACACACATTGGGAGCACAAGGACACCCCTCCACACACTGGCTGAGCTTCAAGGACCATGCACCCTGCATATCCTATTCTAGAACCGCTTGTGAGTGAAGCCTCATAGGTTATAATGGAATACCAAGACTGCAAATATACCTGACCCATTGGAAAGAAAACTTGCTGCCCGCCTGCCAGTACAAGTAAACTGATGCTAGAAAACCAAGTTGACCCAAAGCAGGAATTAGATTCAGATGGAGACAGCAGCGTGGACCTCTCTGATACTAATAAAACCCAACCCTTTCTCCAGAAACACCTTGCTCATATCAGAGACAATGTAAAACATTGGCCGAAGGATAGATTCCCTGGAAATGCTCAGCCGGAAACTATCCTATACAGACTGTTCAGACAAATATACAAGTGCAACAAGGACAAGAAAAACACTGCAGAAAAATACATAAAAGCATACTTCAAATGTTTGTGTCACATCCAATCTGGACCCGCTGGATCCAAAAACCTGAAAGACTCACGGGCTGTGAACAAACAGACTGCAACTGCACACAAAACAGTTGTAAACCCTAAAGAATCAGACATCTGGGAAACATGGTCCCTATAAACCTTTTATCCAGGAAAGGGACCTGCCTGTACGCAGATCACCCGCCCCAACAAGGGTGAACCTGATCATGTACCTAGACCACTAGCAGACACTACCTGGAAGAAGAGAAAACCACAGAAAACCCCAAATAAATGATAGTAACTTTAGTATTAAAGGGGTTGTCTCGCGGCAGCAAGTGGGGTTATACACTTCTGTATGGCCATATTAATGCACTTTGTAATGTACATCGTGCATTAATTATGAGCCATACAGAAGTTATTCACTTACCTGCTCCGTTGCTAGCGTCCCTGTCGCCATGGATCCGTCTAAATTCGCTGTCTTTTGGCGTTTTTAGACGCGCTTGCGCAGTCCGGTCTTCTGCCTGGTGAATGGGGCCGCTCGTGCCGGAGAGCTGGTCCCGCGTTGTCATCGTAGCTCCGCCCCGTCACGTGTGCCGATTCCAGCCAATCAGGAGGCTGGAATCGGCAATGGACCGCACAGAGCCCACAGTGCACCATGGGAGAAGAGCCGCGGTGCATCGTGGGTGAAGATCCCGGTGGCCATCTTGGAGAAGAAAGAAAGAAGTCGTCGCAGAGCGGGGATTCGGGTAAGTAATATATATATATATTTTTTAACCCATCCCTTGGGTTTGTCTCGCGCCGAACGGGGGGGCCTATTGAAAAAAAAAAAACCTGTTTCGGCGCGAGACAACCCCTTTAAGTTTTGTGAAGAATTAGGAAAACAGAAGATCCAGCACCAACCTCTAACTTCCACCACAGTCAGAGGGAGACTGGATTAAACAGCAATGAGCTAAGCGCAAGGCCAGGTTAAAGAGTCCTCCCAAGTTACCCACAGGTGAAACCAAGCAAGTCTCACCTAAAATCACTCCTACCAGATCCAGAAGATGAAGAGACCAAATACAAGACCTAAACCGGATCACTAGAAAGGAACAGATCCAAGAACCGCTGCAAAGCCCTACCATCTGAAGGCCAAAGGAGGTCTAACACATGTGGGGCTCTAATAAAGTGGTCATTCAGGGTGTAAGTCTTGTTTTCATACTTTGTTATGATCATTGGGAATTCTCCTGCTGAATTATCTTCTGCTTTCGAAGATTGTTGATCTACTCGTGGCTCTTCTGACCACATTGATTAGTCTAGCTGGCTTCTACATGTATCAGTCACAGCGCGGCCGAGACGTGTGTACCTGTGTAATCTCCTCGTGTCACTACAATTAGACTTCCTTTACACGCACCATTTGGATTTCCCTTGTCTGTTCAGTTATGAGAGCAAGGTAATGGAATCAGACGCCACGGAATGGACCCCCGTGACTACAACGCAGTCCATCCAGCTTCCATCATGTCCACTGAGTACTGCACTGTTTCTTCTGGGATTTTTGGATGGATCTGCTCCGGGTGCAGCAAGTGGCGCCTCCAGCCCAGATCTGACCCTAACCTTAGGCTATGTTCACACGGCAGATTTGCCATGGATTTTCCATGTGATCCTTCCACACTAGAATTGCACAACATTTAAAAGTAGCAACAAAATGGAAAAGATTTTCGAAAGCTCCTCCGCATGCTTTGGAAAAAATCCACACAAATCCGTGTGCAATCTGACAAGCAGTGCAGACTTTAAATCTGCAGCATTTCAACCACAGCAGCCTTTTGGTGCAGTTTCCACCTCTTCTATTGAGGGGGCGAATTCTGCACCAAAGGGAGTGGATTTTGAGGCAGAATTTGCACTGTGGAGTGTTCATTGCAAACACTCAGCAACACATTTTGCCTTGGGGCACATTCACACAGCCCTACCAGCCCTTCTGTATGAATTCCACCTCTAAAAACCAAGCTTTTCTGCTGCAATTTTTGCTATGGATCTGCATGCACATTTAGCCCTGTTAACCCCTTCAGGGGCAATTCTGGAAATTTTCCAGGACTAGCTCCACTGTTCATAGTGATACAACCCGGAAAATTTCCGGGCTATGTTTCACCATGGGACCGTGCAGAATACCATGCCATGAGCTGTGGCATTGTGCTCTGCCTGCACAGTCCCACAGAGAACCAGTGCAGGACTTTAAAAAAAGAAGCGGGAAGATATAACCGATTTGTCGGCAACTTCCTGCTTCTTTTTTTGAACTCCTGCACTGTTTACACGTTGCTAAGGAGACCATCGGCTTGTCAGAAGCCAGCGGATGGTCCCCATGGCAGGGAGAGCTGATGATCGTCTGTCAGATGATAGACGGGCAAAAGCTCTTACAGCAGAGAATGGAGAAACCTCTAAACTCCGCTGTTTAACCCTTTTACATGCCCCGGTCTGTGCAACTGCAGCCTGTAAAGGGCTGAAAGAGGGAGGGGGCTCCCTCTGTCACCATTGGACCCCCGCAATGTGATCAAGGAGTCCTAATAGGTCTCTGTGGCAACCGGAGGCTTGAATATAGCCTCCAGGTCTGCCAGCTAAATTAGGCTATGACGCTCAGACTCTGTCTGAGCGTCATAGCCTGTCTGCTACTCTGCTATGCCTCAGCATAACAGAGTATTAGAAGAATTTAAAAAAAGGATTATACAAGTCTCCTAAAGGGACAAACATTTTAAAAAAGTAAAAAAAATAAAATAGTAAAAATATTATAAAAAAATAAATAAAAACGCCCCAAACCCATCTTTCTCCCTTTACTTTGTAAAAAATAAAAAATGAAAAACAAAATTACACATGTGGTATTCCTGCATTTGTAATGACCCAGAGAAGGAAGTTAGTACATTATTTAATCTGCAGGGTGCACGGCATGGAGAAAAAAATTAAGTGTGCCAAAAATAGCTAATTTAGCCTATGTCACCATACAAAAAACAGAATAGAAAGTGATCAAAATGCTGCACAGATCAACAAATGGTACGAATAAAAAGTACAACTCATCCCGCAAAATAAAAACCCTAACAGCTCAGTTAATAAAAAAATGTAATGGATTTAAATGCTAGGGGTCTTTGAATGCAGCAATAAAAAAAAGAATTTATTTATTTATTTTAAGTTTGAAAGGGTAGCGAAAAAGAAACAAACTATTACAATGTGGTATGGGCATAATCGTACCGGCCTGGAGAATGACTATAATATACTATTTATACCGCTCAGAGAATGCAGTGAAAAATAAAAAACAGCCAGAATTACAGATTTTGTTAATCTTGCCTCTAGAAAAAATGGAATAAAAAGCAATAAAAAAAATAGCTAAATGAAGACTGGAGTTCATCCCGCAATAAACACGGCCGTCTAGAGCGCTGGCGATGGGAAATAACATTATTACGGCTCTTGGAATGTGGCGACACAAAAGCAAACCTTTAAGAAAAAAAATGTTTTAAATGTACAAAAATAGCAAATCATAAAAGAACTGTATAAACTCGGTATCGCCAGGATCGGGCTCCACAAGCCCGGTCTGTATACACAAGTAGCCATAGTCTGTTAGGACAGCGCTGAGCTGTCAGCAGGGAGAGCAGCACAGTGTGCAGTGTCTCCAAAGTGGAGATTGACACTTATGCAGGGGTGAGGCTGACTGCTGTCACAAGGGCCACCAAGGGAGTCACTGCCCCCCAGGGGGGTCGAGACCGCCAGTAAGTATGTATCCATGCAATATGAGGTTTATTGAGTAGAAAACAAATTAAAGAAACAGCTGCTCATTAAGCGCAGCTTCCAGGCCTGGACGTACAGTAGGACTTGTGAAAGGGCCCGCCAGCCATTGTATGCCTCGTGTAGTACTGCTGCAGATGTCTGACCCCCTCACACACCCGGGCTCAAGCTGGTCAATCTGAAAGGTTTGAGTGCTCGGAGGCAAAGTTGGCTGCTGTTGGAACTCACCAGTAAGCTTCTGCAGAACATCAAACCCATGCTTCAGTGCAATGATATCCAAGAATGAGACCGTTCCATCTTCAAATCTGAAAGCAAATACAGATATGTAAAGCCAGCTGTCCTAAACCTCACACAGCTACACCATGCAATAGTGAACTCTAAGTATGGCGATAACAACCCCCCCCCCCCCCCCCCCAGCGGTAGATCGCATTGGGCCATCATGTTAAAGGGCTTTTCCAGGAAAAATGCTATTGATGGCTATCCTCAGGGTAGGTGATGAATAGTTGATCGGATGGGGGCCACCGCTCAGGACCCTGGCAGATCAGCTGATCAGGCGCCCACTGACAGCATCACAAATGCACAGGGGTTGGCGGGGAAGCTGCTGCTCCAACTGCAAGCGCAGCTCCCGAAGATTTTAGAGAACCCAGCCTTGGTAATTAATAAATTACTTGGCAGCGCTGTGGAATAAGTTGGCGCTATACAAATAAGATTAATATTCATAGCCTTTATAACAACAAAGACGCATCCCAGCAGAGAAGACCATAAAGTGAAAACCTATCAACAAGCAAGAGAAGGCCTTCCAGAGCCGCAAGGGGTCTCAGACTTCTTTACGGCACGTGACGCCAGCTGTGACCAGACCACAAAGCACCGAGGGCTCTCCCCCCCTGCTGGCTCAGTAACGAGTGAAAAAGTGGCGCCTGCTTCCGCTGACCTGCAAGCACATCTCTACATTAAGAGGTGAATCAATCCAGCAAAGCAGCAATCACAGCCCCGCTGCCCCTAGCAGCATGCCGTCAGAAGACATGCAGGATCTCATTGCTTCACCCTATCCTTCTGCAAGCCCTTAGAAGTAGAGACCCAGGCTCTCTTCCTAACCTTCCTTACAAACCTGCTCCGTTCCCACACGTACCTGCCTTAACTTCAAATAAAATCTCCTTCTGATTGTCCGTTCCCCAAATCAACCAACTCAGAAGAGTTCATGAAAACCATGATACTGGCACTGAGATATTAGCAGCATATCCCCAGCACTCAACTCCTCTACAAGACCTAGGTGTCTGCACAGACGGTGTAGAGAACAGGATGGAGGAACTAACCATCTCTCACAACAGTATAAGCGATGCGCATTACGCTTCAGAGGAAGAAGTAATATCTATTAGAAGCAAGATGGCGGATCTTGAGGACAGAAGTAGACACAATAACATAAAATCGGGAGGCTTCCCTGAGAGAATAAGCCAAGCTGAAATCAAAGAATTCTTGTCAAATTGTATGTCCTCATTACACCCGAACACCCCACACCAAGAGCTCATTATAGATAGGACTAGGAATTATTAGGAAATTATAGTACCAGTGTTTCTGGTGACGAAACGCACCACACAGCTCTGCTACATGCACATTACACACACACAGCTGTGCTATATGCACGTCACACACAGCTCTGCTACATGCACATCACACACACCTAGCTGTGCTACATGCACATCACACACAAACAGCTGTACTATATGCACGTCACACACAGCTCTGCTACATGCACATCACACACACCTAGCTGTGCTACATGCACATCACACACAAACAGCTGTACTATATGCACGTCACACACAGCTCTGCTACATGCACATCACACACACCTAGCTGTGCTACATGCACATCACACACAAACAGCTGTGCTATATGCACATCACACACACAGCACTGCTACTTGCACATCACACACACAGCACTGCTACTTGCACATCACACACACAGCACTGCTACACACACAGCTCTGCTACATGCACGTCACACACACACACAGCTGTGCTACATGCATGTCACACACACACAGCTGTGCTACATGCACGTCACGCATACACACCCAGCTCTGCTACATGCACGTTGCACACACAACACTGCTAAATACATTGTTCATCCCATACAACAGGGATCAGAAGCAGCACAGCACTGGAGATGAAGGACCTGTGATGACATCACCGTCATGCACCACCCCTGATCACATCACCAACCTCTAACCGATTGGTTTCTTTTAGATATGGATTCAAGGAGCTTTTTTAGAAGGCTCAGATTAAAGGCACACTTTGCTTCTGTACCATCTATAGTGCCTAACGAGGATGTTTCTATTGTGCCATCCACTGATAAGGCCCTTTTCTCTTTACAAGATACGGGTTTACGTAACAAAAGTTATTTCCAACCGCCTAGTAATACGCACACAGTTGAGACCTACATTGACTTGGTAAATCGGGATGTACAAGCTTTAAGGTTACAAACCAAGAGAGGGCGCTATAAGAGTAATATAAATAGTGCTGAACGTCGTGCATTGACCACTTTGTCCCTAGACAGGTCCATCACTATCAAACCGGCCGACAAGGGCGGCGCGGTGGTAGTGATGGACTCTGTCAAGTATGAACAAGAGATACTCAGACAGTTAGGTGATACCTCTGTTTATGAATTACTTTCGTGTAATCCTACAGAGGAATATCAAACCTCCCTAAGGGTGATCCTTAATGATGCACGTGACGGGGCGGAGCTACACGGAGCCGGCATTCTGCACGAGCGGCCCCATTGAAGACAGCAGAAGACCTGGACTGCGCAAGCGCGTCTAATTTGGCCATTAGACGGCGAAAATTAGACGGCAACCATGGAGACGAGGACGCCAGCAACGGAGCAGGTAAGTGAAAAACTTTTGATAACTTCTGTATGGCTCATAATTAATGCACAATGTATATTACAAAGTGCATTAATATGGCCATACAGAAGTGTATACCCCCACTTGCTGCCGCGGGACAACCCCTTTAAGGACACTAGTGACTTTCTACTAAAACTGAATTCTATCCCTTTTCGTGATGATGTCATTTTGGCATCATTTGACGTTACAGCTTTGTATACGTCTATTTCTCATGAACGTGGCCTGGAAGCGGTGAGACTGAAGCTGCTTTCAGCAGAATTATCCGTGGAATGTGAGCATGTAATCTTAACCCTTTTGCAGTTTGTTCTCACTAAGAGCTACTTCACGTTTGGAGGTAAATTCTACAGACAGTGCCAGGGGACCGCCATGGGGGCCAATGTGGCGCCGACGTATGCTAACATTTACATGGGTGTGTTTGAAAATCAACACGTGTATACGTCGGCGCATTGGCCCCAGGCGGTCTCCTGGCTACCATATATAGACGAGATTTTTGTTGTCTGGTCTGGTACGATTGATGAGTTGAATTTGTTTCAAAGTGAACTCAAAAGCATAAGACCAGAGTTACAATTCACTGTGAAACACTCGACTTGCAATTTGGAATTCCTAGACGTGTTAATAACCAAAACCAACACAGGCTTTACAACTGACCTTTACACAAAACCGACAGATCGGAACAATTTACTTGATTACAAAAGCTTGCACCCTCAGACTACTATTGACTCCTTACCATGGAGTCAATTTTTGAGGGTGCGACGAGTAACCAATGAAGAGCATTTAGATGAGCGACTTACTCAAATGGGCCTTAAATTCCTATTGAGGGGTTACCCAAAGGATTTAGTTTTGGACAAAATGGAGAGAGCGAAGAAAATAACACGCGAGACGCTATTGGCGCCTCACATTACTAAGAATGAACGCATCCCGTTCATATCCATATATAACCCTATGAGTAGGCAAGTCTCTTCTATAGTACGTAAACACTGGCCTATTTTACAGATCTCGTCCACTGCGCACTTTTCTGAGCGTCCCATCATGTCGTATAGACGTTGCCCCAGTCTGCGCGACAAGCTGGGCCGCTCTGCTTTTGAAAATATTCCCTCAACAAAAGCCAAAATGTTTTTTCCGACTAAGAGGGGTAACTTTCCCTGTATGGGATGTTCAAGTTGTTCCAATTTGGTTAAGGGCGACAGATTCTCTCATTCTCACACGGGGGAGTCTTATCAAATCAAGGGTAGATATACATGTTCCTCTTCGTACGTTGTATATCTACTCACTTGCCCCTGTGGCTTGCAGTATGTTGGCCAAACTATTCAAGAGGTCCGAAATAGGATTTCTAGTCACAAGAGCTCCATCCGAACCAGGAAACTTGATTTACCAGTACCACGCCATTTCCACGAGATGGGTCATACAGCATGTCAGTTAAAATTCCGTGTCATGGACTCGGTCCCGGAAAAGCCGAGGGGGGGTGATAGATTAAAATTACTATTAAAAAAAGAACTACGATGGATATACACATTAGAGACGATGGTACCTAAAGGTTTGAATCACGAATATAATGCTACTATGTTTCTGTGAAAATATCTTGATGCTTGTACACATCAGTTATGCCTTTTTTTAGTGTTTTTAATTCACATATATGTTTTTTGTGTTCACAGAACGGTCGTCGAGTCATCATGGCATGGGTGAAAATTGCATATGGTACTCACATCTATATACTCCTGTGCGCTGTCTCTTTAAAATATATGCATGCAGTAGAGGATTGGATTTTGACACGTAATATCTATGGGCCACGTATGGTATATTTGATAGATGTCCTATTGAGGCTAGTGTTTAACTACTGTTAGTGACTAGGCATTTGCATAATAACAGGGTATTTTTTGATTGACAGATGTGGTTACTATGTATATGTAAATTATGCTAATCACTACATAGTCATAATAATGAGGTCTTTGCAAGCTGTTTAGTTTATGCATATATATTTTGCTATCCTATCATATGCATTATTGGTTATAAATGCTTGCTTATTCCGTTGATGCCCCGTTTATACTCTATCTCAGTATGCACAAGACGTATTAAAGGGGTTGTCCCGCGCCGAAACGGGTTTTTTTTTTTTTTTAACCTCCCCCCCGTTCGGCGCGAGACAACCCCGATGCAGGGGTTAAAAAAACAACCCGCACAGCGCTTACCTGAATCCCGGCGGTCCGGCGTCTTCATACTTACCTGCTGAAGATGGCCGCCGGGATCCTCTGTCTCCGTGGACCGCAGGGCTTCTGTGCGGTCCATTGCCGATTCCAGCCTCCTGATTGGCTGGAATCGGCACGTGACGGGGCGGAGCTACACGGAGCCGGCATTCTACACGAGCGGCCCCATAGAAGACAGGAGAAGACCCGGACTGCGCAAGCGCGGCTAATTTGGCCATCGGAGGCCGAAAATTAGTCGGCACCATGGAGACGAGGACGCTAGCAACGGAGCAGGTAAGTATAAAACTTTTTATAACTTCTGTATGGCTCATAATTAATGCACAATGTACATTACAAAGTGCATTAATATGGCCATACAGAAGTGTATAGACCCACTTGCTGCCGCGGGACAACCCCTTTAAGTATTGCTGGATAGGAACGCCCACTGGTGAGAACAGGAGGGGTGGATAGTTGCTTGGCAACAAGGGCATAATCACAGGCTACCTGACGTGATGACGCACGGCGGCCGTGACACGCCCCCATCACGTGACTACAAGACGTCTGATATGATCTTATGGCTGACTTGGAACTTCCTCATCATGTGATCAGCAATGTGAAGATGTCCATATGATGCAGAACGCCCGCCCTGGCCACTCCTCCCTCATGTTATCCATATATGGGATACCTTATGACATCATGAGCGGTCATGTGATGTGTAATGCCTGTCCTGGCCACTCCCCCCTCATGTTATCCATATGTGGGAAACCTTGTGACATCACGATCGGTCATGTGACCGGCTTGAAGACCCGGAAGTGCACTTCACTTTAATATGTAGCTGTATACTACATGCCATGATGCCCATGCGACTTCAGGTGATTTTAATTTTGTTGATCTGCTCTGTTCTGTGATAGGTCCATTCTGTGGGTGGACTGCTATATGTATGTTTGTTGTTCACACAGTTTGTATATTTGACAAAGACTCCTTGAGTCGAAACGTCACATTTTGGGAGGAATAAAAACCGTTTTGTATTTGCACCGCAACTGCTGCCTACATCAACTTTCTTCACGCTGTATCTTTGGTGGTCTAATTTGGATCTAGACCACAGTGGGCGCTGCAGACGACCTGTTCAACCTATTTTGGATGCCTTATTTGCTGCTGACCCTCGTGTTGTGGACACATGATGGTGACGCACATCCTGATTGAATAACTTACATGCTCAGCCTCTTATCACACGATGGTGATGTCATCAAAGGTCCTGCAACCTTGTGCAGATTATGGATGGACTACAAAGCCCCTGTGGCCTCAGTTGTTGTGGAATACTACTGAACACCTAGCCCAGCAGCAGCTGTATGCGTACAGGACCTGTAATGATGTCACGTCATGTGATCAGAGGTACAGCATGTAACTCCCTAACTGGGGATGAAGGACCGTTGATGATGTAATCTTCATATGATCAGGGGCGGAGTATGTAGGTCACTTACAAACCCACTCACTCATGCATGGACGGACAGGTCGTCATTAGTATTTTGACTAGTACCAGTAAAATAATATAGTGAAAGGGTTGGAGTTGGTCAGAATATTTCTGTGCGAATAGTAAGCTATTGTCATTATTTACAAATTGTAAGAACATTGCAAACACTTATGAAGAAGAAGATGTCAGTAAATGTACAAATAGCAATACTCATAACTCCAGTCCTTTTGGAGGTCCCACTAAAACTGGTGGGACCTCCAAAAGGACTGGAGTTGGTCAAAAGTGAAAGTGATGGATTGGTGTATTGATGTGGGGACCAAAGGGTTAACGAACAAACACCATACTG
The DNA here is from genome assembly GCF_035609145.1 of Eleutherodactylus coqui. Taxonomy (NCBI): domain Eukaryota; kingdom Metazoa; phylum Chordata; class Amphibia; order Anura; family Eleutherodactylidae; genus Eleutherodactylus; species Eleutherodactylus coqui. Next base: position 10,228,179 of record NC_089845.1, read on the forward strand.
AGCCGCTGCCACATTCTTGTGTGTTGTTGTAGGAGTGACATCATGTTGTGTCAGTGTGTATGCGGCATGTTGGGCCCTCAGTCTAGGGCCCATCTGGGTGGAAATTGATAGAAACATTTTTATTTTTCTGGAACAATTTTAGCTCCCGCTGAATCTGTCATAAACAAAAGAGAATTAGCGTTAAGATTTTAACAAAATAAATCTAAGTATCAGACCACAAGTAGCATTCTGAATAATGACAGACTACAAACAAAATCAGAGATGACAAAACTATAACAATAACTGCCACGTATTTGGCCTGTAGCTGACAAAACGTAACGGACAGTGAAAATATGTGTAATGATAAAAATCATGAAAAAGCCAGAAAAGCAGGGGGGCGTGGCTTGGAGAGACTCCGAGATGGTTGTGCTTAGCTAAGCTCCGCTCGGTAAAGACACTCAGCAACTTCACACAGCGATCATCGGGCCTTTCATACCCACCAAACAGCTGAGGGAAGCCTCCAGGAACAAAATGACATCCAGGAGGAGAGTTTCCAGAGCAAACCCGACGTGGCTGGAGGAGTTCTTTGTGCCGCGCGGCTCCCTCTCGGCAATGGCAGTGGAGGACGCACCAGCAGCTTAGCTCCTGGTAAGAGAGCCCCGAGATTCCCCTGTACCCATGCCTTTGGAGGAGGAAAACGAGCGCAGTGATCGTGGCACACTCGTTAGGGAGGCACATGAAGAAGAGAGAGCAGAGGGGGAAATTATGCAGGCATCGGGAGGCTCCAAAGTGCAGCACACAGGGAAAAAGATGGTGCCGACCACGAGGCAGGGAAGCTCATCCACTGTCAGCAGCCCGGCTAAGCAGAAACAGAGGCTGTCTGAAGATGCAGAGGTGGAAGTAGGCGATCTGCTAGACTCCAACACTGATAACGAAGGGGACCTAGCTAACCTATCTGCGTCCAATAAACCCATCACAGAGTTTTACATAAAAGAAGCAATAATGCCTCTGAGGAATACCATACAGAATGACCTGAAAAGCCTTACACATCATGTAAACTCTTCTGTTCAGGAGGTTAACAACAGATTAAACAATACAGAAAACAAGATGGAGGAAATAGTTAAATCTCATAACGAACTTATCGATGCGCGCTACGAGCTTGAGGGGACGGTTACCAAACTACAAAACAAGCTCACGGATCTTAAAGATAGGAACAGGCACAATAATATTAAAATACGCGGTGTTCCCGAGAAGGTTTCTAATGCAGAAATTCCCGATTATGTCACCCGCCTCATAAGGAAAGTCCTCCCAAATCTACCGGAGCAAGATCTCAAAATCGATAGGGCTCACAGACTCCCTCTCCCACGATTTCTCAAAGAAAACAATCCTAGAGACATCATTGTACATATTCATTATTACAGTACAAAGGAAGCCCTGATGAATACAGCAAGAAAGCTAAAAACACTACTGAGCCCTTACACCGACATTCGCCTCTTTATCGACCTTTCTCAAGCCACAATGGAGGCAAGAAGAAGCTTTGCTGGCATAACATTAGCGCTGAGAGAGGCAAATATACCCTATAGATGGGGCTTCCCTACAAAGATCATTGCTACAAAAGAAAATGCAGTTCATGTGTTCTACAATCCCACTTCGGCAATGGACACTTTAAAATCTTGGGGAGTAAAGATACGTGATCCTCCCCCCGCCCGTGCCGGAGCTGGCCCCAGAGGTTTTAAAGAGAAAAAAGCCTGAAAAAAAAAAGAAGAAAGTAAGTTATCCCCAAATGGACGCTAACTACTATACCATCTAGGTCCTGTGGTAACCAGAGACTGCTTGGGAGAGTGTCTATACACTCCAACGAACTTTCGTACCCCAAACGAGAATACAAGCATTAGCTTGTCTTGCTTAACCCTACATTCTTGCTATTTTGTAGCAGGATTTTTTTTCAACTGGTCTACTTCACCACTTGTTTGTGACATCTAGTATGTCTTTTGTTTGTTTTTGTTCTAGTTTTATTTTTATAGGCATCGTCTACTTCTCCTCACCCGCTCACCGGGGCCGATCGTCGTCAACACAGAAATGGCTACAAGACTACTATCTCTGAACGCCAACGGTCTAAACTCTCCATACAGAAGAAGTTCCGTTTGGAAGGAAGCATTACGAAGCAACGCCGATGTAGTATGTATACAGGAGACACATTTGTTAAGCACAGACAGCTCCCAAATGTCACATAAAAAATTCCCACAGGTTATACATTCATGCGCACCAAAAAAACAAGCAGGGGTCATGGTAGCATTCAAAGACACTATGCCATTTATAGTCTAGGTACAAATATGCGACCCTAAGGGCCGGTACGTTATCCTGGTGGGCTCCCTGAGCGATACGCCGATTACAATAGTTAATGTCTATGTCCCAAACCAAAAACAAATTAAATTTCTGAACAAACTCACAAAAAAAATAGCACGGGTGGCAAAGGGCTCGACAATTTTTTTGTGGGGATTTCAATTTAGTGCCAGAAAGACCTATTGACACCACACAGCAACCCACTAAAAGGGGTGAGTCAGTAGGAGGCTGGATACAAAAGATGGCATTATATGACACCTTCTGTTGTCTCAATGCTTCTGCTAGGGAGTTTTCATTTTACTCTCCACGCCACAAAACATTCCCCCGCATTGACTTATGTTTGGTTGATAAACACCTAATAACCTCAATAATTAAAGCTGAGATCGGTACGGCCATGTGGTCAGACCACGCTCCAACTTTGACAACAATCGCACTGGGAAGCCACCGCCACAAAATTAGACCCTGGAGAACAATACGTATCTAATGAAAATTCCCGAATATAAGAAAGAAATACAAAAAAATATAGACGAGTTCTTCATCTTAAACGATACTCCAGATGTAGATGAAGGCTTACGCAAGAGGAGTTCTTATAAAGCTAGGCGCTAGGTATAAGAAAACTAAACTCAATAAAACTGAAAGTCTAACAGCCAACATTCAGCTCCTAGAAAAAGAACTACAAAAATCTCCGACCCCAAACACCCATGACAAATTATTTAAGGCAAGATTAGAGCTCCGAAAAGTGCTTCAAAGTGACTTTGATGGAGAAATTAATGCGCACCGTGCTAACATATACTCTTCACTAAATAAACCATCGAAGTGGATGGCTAATTTGTTAAAAAAGAAAATAATTAGGGCCAACATCCCCTACGTGTGGAATTCGAAGAACAAGGAGTATAAGATCACTCACCCGAAACAAATGGCTGACGCTTTCTGCAGTTACTATAGTAAATTATATAATCTAAAAAACGACACCCATCTAGAACAACCAAATAGCGCCAAAATAGAGGAGTTCCTAAATAAAATAAACCTTCCAAAAATAAAAGCCACACAAATAGAAGCACTAGATAAAGAAATGACTGTCCCCAAAATTTCAGACACAATCTCAAATATGAAAAGCCAAAAAGCCCCGGGCCCTGATGGGTTTTCATCCGAATATTATAAATTATTCCTGTCGTCTTTGTCTCCTTATTTAGTGAAAAATTTTAATGCAGCTATGCAGACGGGCTCCTTTCCTGAGGAGGCGCTTCAGGCTACCATTGTAGTCCTTCCCAAACAAGGAAAAAACCCTGATGACCCAGCGAATTTTAGGCCAATATCTCTACTCAACACTGATGTGAAGATATACTCAAAAACGCTGGCACATAGACTGCTTAAGATTCTTCCTGAAATAATCCATTCGGACCAGGTCGGCTTTGTTAAGGGGAGGCAGGCATCGGATGGCACGAGAAGGATTATGAATCTTTTTCATTCCCTGAAGCTGTCCCAACTACCGGCGGTCATGCTGACATTGGACGCTGAAAAAGCTTTCGACCATGTCCATTGGGACTACGCTTTCAGAACCCTGTCCAAATACGGACTAGGAGAGGGGAGGCTACGTGCCATCCGGGCCCTGTACTCTTCGCCCTCAGCTAGAATATTGGTGGATGGAATTCTCTCAGACCCCTTCAAAATAACAAATGGCACGAGGCAGAGCTGTCCGCTCTCGCCCATATTCTACGTTCTTATAATTGAACCCCTGGCGGAGGCAATTAGATCCTCTCTTGAGATAAAGGGAATACCCCTAAATTTCTACCAACACAAGATCGGCCTTTTCGCCGATGATATAATTCTCACCCTGACACAGCCACTACAATCCTTGAGAGAAGCCCAGCGGATGTTGTTATATTTTAGTAGCATATCATTATATAAACTCAACATAGAAAAGTCTACAATTCTGGGGGTAAATATCCCAGGAGACCTGAAGAGAGCAATACAGCGGGAGTTTCCTTTTGGGTGGAACGAGAGAGACTTACCGTATCTGGGAGTACACATGACACCCGATGCAAAGGACATAGAAAAACACAACTATACATCCCTGCTGGCCTCCAACCAGGAGGAGATAGAACGCTTGGCTAAACTGAAACTCACGTGGCTGGGGAGGATAATGACCTATAAAATGAAGATCCTACCCAAGGGCCTATATTTTTTTTAGAGTCCTGTCTGTGCTAATTTCAAAATCCACATTATCAAAATTTCAAAAACACATCAGACTTTGTGTGGGGCAGCGGGAAACCCCGCCTGTCATTGTCGGCTCTAGCTATGAGACGTAGCAGAGGAGGAGCAGACATTCCTAACATAGAGAAATACTTCAAGGCCACTCTTCTGAACCAAATTAAAAGTTGGACACACCAGGGTGATAGGTTGGGTTGGGTGGGCATTGAAAATAGTTTCTCTGGAAATCCCTCAAATAAGCCACTCTTGTACGCAGCTTCACTGGAAGCCATTTCGGGGAACCCAGATCTAAAAATAAAATCTGGAAATCTGTCCCCACCCACTTTAGCTTCCCTTGAGGTCTGGAAAGAGCTAACACAGAGGGTAGCCGCATACGATACCTCTGTGACACCTGTTTTGCCTCTTGAAATCTTAAACGTGTACCTAACTGACTGGAAAAGAAAGGGTATAGGCGATTTGGACTCTTTACTGTCAGAGAAGGCAATTAGACCTTTCGATGATTTGTGTGCTAATTATAGCCTGTCACAAAAGGATATATTTAAATATGCAAGGGTCAAGCATTTTATAGAAAAGTCCCAATTACACAGAATTAAAATCCCTTCAGAAATTGATAAAAAAATACTGATAAAGCCTAGCCTAGAAAAATCGGACACCAGAATCTTTTATGACATTCTCACAGGTAATAACACGTTGACAAAAAAATCTCAGATATTAAACTGGGAAAAAGAACTAGAGACTGTCATCCCCATCGAGGCATGGGAAAAGGCTTACAGGTTAGCAGGAAAGTCCACTAGAGGCCTAGGCACATTGGAGGTACAAGTGAAAATCAATATGCGATGGTATTTCACCCCCATAATGCTAGCCAGTAGATTACACAAAGGGGATGGAATGTGTTGGAGAAACTGTGGCCACAAGGGCTCTCTCTCACATATTTTGGTCTTGCCCTAAATTAAATAGTTACTGGCAGAAGATTCTAGACCTGCTAGAGAAAACATTAAAAATGTATATATGTAGAGAAGCAAAGTTGATTTTGCTCTTGGTAGACTTAGACAAATACCCTCCAAATTCTAGATACCTATTCGGTCATGCTTTGATGACTGCAAAGACCATAATTGCAAAGCATTGGAGAGGGCCTGACCCCCCACTTTTTGGAGAGTTCAAGAACCGTATGGCGGAACAGAAAGTGTTCGAGAGATGGCTGGCACTCAGAGAGAATGCTTAGAGTAGGCATGAGGAGTCCTGGGGAGCATGGGGAGAATTTATGAGATACTGCAAAAATTGACTAAGATTGTCTTGTGATGCCGAGTTTTTGATGTTAACTATGGCTAAATTCGAATATCTATGTTGAAGTCTACTTTTTTTTGGAATGTCGGTTAGACAGCTGGAAAGCTCGTTCCCATTAGCAGAACGGCTTTGTTGTATGTTAAACTGTAAAAAAAAAATACAGAAAACTGAGGTTGTAGTGATATGGAATGTTAATACCTTCAACAACTTACTGTAACTATGTATGGAATGTTTGTCAAATGACGTGATGTAACACTTTTCTAACCTCAATAAAAAATTCAATGATTTAAAAAAAAAAAAAAAAAATCCAAAAAAGTAAGGAAAATTTGTGAAAAATAGGTGGAAACAAAAAGAGTGAGTCAAGACCTTGAAGTGAGGTAGTGCTCCACACTGCAGATGGTAAGACGACCTTGGAGCAATCTGAAGCTAATAGCCATGTCCCCTCGTCAGGATGTAGAAGTCAATCGCGTTATTTCACTGGAGCGTCTTCTTTGTCGCAATAACTCAGATATTCCTCAGAGTAGCTCTTCATAAAAAATATCGTCATGGGCGCTGAAGTTGGTTACATGCGCATGATGGTGGAAGTCTTCAATGTCTTCAGGCTCAGAGGCATTTGCAGTCAGCTCTTCGGGAAGTAGTGGTCGTGGGGACAGTACAACAGCCGCACTGAGATTTGTGCTTCTTCTTGCACTATGTGTTTCATCATCGCTTCAAGATGGATAGGCTCCAAACCATGAAGTGCTGCCAGCAGCCTCCATGCCTGACAACTTCTTACATGGTAAGAATACGCAAGTCATTTTTATGAGCCAGCAATGTTCCTTGACGCATCGCCTGCTCTCCGATGTACACAGGCATGCTGTTACAATTGCAGCATCTTGACATCGTAACATAGAGGTAGATGCCAACACGACTGATGGTATGACCTTAATATAACGAAGATAGTACCAGCAGCACCAAGAATTACCCCACGCTGGGTCAGGCCAGAGAATGCAGCAGCCAGGAAAGGAGTTCAAACTAACGACTCCAAGGCAGAATGCATCAGGAAAAGGTGAGACCGGCAGCATATAGGGATGCAGTAAAAAATGATGTATTGCCCCATCACCATCAGAAGCAACGTTTCGGCCCGCTGCCCTTCCTCAGGCTGAAACGTTGCTTCTGATGGTGATGGGGCAATACATTATTTTTTTTACTGCATCCCTATATGCTGCCGGTCTCACCTTTTCCTGATGGTATGACCCTGTGACTTGTTCTTCATCGTGACGTACGCTGCAATTACTGCATTTTGACCAATAATGCTGCTGCAGTAGATGAAAAGGTCATCACCATGATGGCATTTATAAAAATCGTCATTTTTTCACATTTCCAACAGCAATATCTTAAATATGTGCAGACATTATATAGAAGTTTTTGATAAGATATATATTTCCATCTGTTCACTTTATTCTGGAAGCACATTTGGAAAAACATGTTTTTTAAACCATTTAGGAGACGCACAAATTTAACATTAATTATTAACATTTTGAGGAACACTTTGTTTTCCTGCACCAAGCCAAGATTGTAAAGGCTCATAGGTGTCAGGATGATAGATACCCCCACACATAACCCCATTTATAAACTACACCCCTTAATGTACTCACTGAGAGGGTCAGGAGGATTATGACCCCACAGTTTCTCTTCAGGAATTAATGCAAATTAGATGAAAGGGAAAAAAAAATCATATTTCTGCAAATATGTAATTCCAAACCTTTTTTTTTCTATAATGCATATGAAAATGAGGATTTACACCCCAAAATGGATCCCCCTGTTTGTCCTGTGTTCAGAGACACACCCATTGTGGCCCTAATATTATGTCTGTATGCACAACGGGGCCCAAACTGAGAGGAGCAGCCGGAGGCTTTCAGAACAGACATTTTGCTTGAAGGTGATTTAGCTCCCATTGCCCACTTGTAGAGCCCTTCCGCGGCCAAAACGATGGAGAACCCCCACAAATGATCCCACTGTGAAAACTAGACCCCTTAACAATTTCATCTAGGGGTGTACATCATATTTTGACCCCACCATTTTTGAATGTATCAAAGTAAACCAGAAGGAAGAAAAATACGATTTTTGTTTTTTTGGCAATTGTGTCATTTTAAATAGTTTTTTTTGTACAGCACACAAGACTCCAACGGCGTTCGTTCTGACATTTTCATTTATGCTTATGTTATGATTATGATTGTTTCTACGCGCAGTAAGGTACCAGACCTGCACAGTATTGTGCTATTGCTCCAACTGTCATGTCACTTAAGATCCTATCACAAAATACTAGGGAGCTAAACACCCCCTTTAAGAGGTCACTGAAATAGAGAGACGCCAACCAGTCTAAAGCTGAGGTTTTCCTAGATAATGCATGCCCACAATTCTCCAACGAGCAGCATCCCTGGATCTAGATGGCGTTTGCACAAAAAGCAAAAACCATGCAGGTGCCTCAATTGCATTTAGTGCAAACACCGTCATGGTGAGCGAACAGGTTATAGATATAAAGGGTATATACTCATTCTGGTAGGCACCTTACATGGGGATACCGTTACTTTAGCAAATATCTAGGCCCCTAATAATGCCCAAATTTCCTTACTATATTGAATCATTAACAAAATTAAGTACAAAAAGGTAACCTGATCGTATGTGGAGATTTCAACATGTCAGACCGAACAATAGACTCCACAGCCAGACACCGGACAGCTCACATTCTGCTGCCTTTGATTTGCTGAGCACTGTAATCAATCAAAGGCAGCTCTCAGCTATTGGTCACAGTGCTCAGCCAATCAGAGGCAGCACTCACTCACCCATTCATGAATTTATGAATGGGTGAGTAAGTGCTGCGTCTGATTGGTCCCAGCACTCAGCCAATCAGAGGCAGTCCATTTAGCAGGCGGGATTTTAAATCCCTGCCTGCTGAATACTACTGAAAGCAGTTCAGGAGAAGAGCCAGCTGGACGGCTGAGCCCCGGCAGCTGCAGAGAGGTGAGTATAGATTTTTTTTATTTTTTACACTTTTTTTAGGATAGTTTTCAGGGAAGGGCTTATAATTGAAGAAAATTAATACAGCACTTGCCGGCAGCCTATTGCTTTCAATGGAGCCGGCTGTATTGCTGGCTCCATTGAATTCAATGGGAGAACATAATTTTCCTCTGCCACAGCTGTTGCATAGCTGTGGCAGAGGATAGCAGGCAGCGCTCTTTTGAGCGTACAAACGCCCGTGTGACCGAGCCCTTTGGGCGGATAAACGCTGCTAGCAGCACTTTTTTTCCACCGCGCCGCCGGCTTAGGGCACGCGATTTTTTGAGCGCATCAGTTATGCGCACAAAAATTGTGTGAAAAAACGCCCATGTGACTGAGCCCTTAAACACAAAACTCCTACAGGCCCACTATAAATTACTACCTAGATGGTTCTAGACTCCCTCCAGGTGGGCGAGGAGCTACTCTAACATTAGTAGTCAATGCTGGAGGGAACAATTGTCCACATCTTTTGGGAATGTCCCCTAATACAGCCCTTCTGGGAGGAGGCTTTTCAAATCCTCCATGATGTACCAGGCCTTACTATACCCAAAAGACCTAAAATATCCCTATTGCTGCTAGATTGTAATCGTATACCATTAAGATATCAGCAATGGACACTGTTTATTATCCATAGCCAGAGAATGGCAAATCAAAAACTCCTCCTGCTTGATACAATCGCGGATCATTACACATATGAAAAAATTCCCCTCTGAATGTGGCAGGACGGACACCTTTAACCTTTTGTTTCTGCCACGCCTTCAGATGTTAATCTTTGCAGGTATCAGAATGCCTGACTATCACCCTTTGCAGGTCACTGCATTCCTATAATGCATATAATATATATATATATATATATATATTATATATATATATATATATATATATATATTATACACACACTGTCTCCTGCTAGTATAAGCAGCAGGTAAATAGCAGCAGCTAAATGTTTAACTTGTCTCATATTATACACTAGTATGTGTTAGATTCTTTATTTACCTCCTACTCCTCTTTCTCACAGGTAAGATTCCTAAATTAATCTCCGTGTTCTCTTGCAAGGAGCAGTTTTGGCCCCCCTCCACTGATAAGGAGCCTCTCGGACACCCACCTTCGCTTAATGCTTAAGCTAGCCGCCATTTATTTCATTCCTCCGCTAAGTTTCATTTCACGTGTTTGAACACTAGCATACACCTTAAAGGGGTTGTCTCGAGGAAGCAGTGAATTTTTTTTTTTGCCCAGTCCCCCTAATTAAAGGGGTTGTCCCGCGGCAGCAAGTGGGTCTATACACTTTGTAATGTACATTGTGCATTAATTATGAGCCATACAGAAGTTATAAGAAGTTTTTCACTTACCTGCTCCGTTGCTAGCGTCCTCGTTTCCATGAAGCCGACTAATTTTCGGCGTCTAATGGCCAAATTAGCCGCGCTTGCGCAGTCCGGGTCTTCTTCTTTTCTCATTCTTTTCTCAATGGGGCCGCTCGTGCAGGATGCCGGCTCCGTGTAGCTCCGCCCCGTCACGTGCCGATTCCAGCCAATCAGGAGGCTGGAATCGGCAATGGAACGCACAGAAGCCCTGCGGTCCACCGAGGGAGAAGATCCCGGCGGCCATCTTCAACCAGTAAGTAAGAAGTCACCGGAGCGCCGGGATTCAGGTAAGCGCTGTGCGTTTTTTTTTTAAGTCCCTGCATCGGGGTTGTCTCGCGCCGAATGGGGGGGGGGGGGGTTGAAAAAAAAAATCAGTTTCGGCGCGGGACAACCCCTTTAAGCATACATTACTAAGCCCCCCTGTAAATGACTTTTCTAGCTGGTTTGTACTTACAGTTCCAGCGTTTCAGCAACTTATAAAAATTTTCCCAAGATGGCCGCCGGCTCTTTTCCCATCGCTTGCTGTAGCCCGACGTGCGCGCTCCCGAGATGCTACCAGCTGTGTCTCCCTGACAACCAGACGCCCCGCAGCCGCCGACCGGACCCCGGGTTTGAACACGGCCGACCAGTCACCCACCGCCAGGCAGCAGGTAACCGGCGCAGCCCCCGCCCCCCCGACACAGCGGCAGCCCCCCCATCACAACGGCAGCCCCCCCCCGGCACAGCGACAGCCCCCCCATCACAACGGCAGCCCCCCCCGACACAGCGACAGCCCCCCCATCGCAGCGACAGCCCCCCCCCGCCACAGCGACAGCCCCCCCGGCGCAGCGACAGCCCCCCCGGCGCAGCGACAGCCCCCCCATCACAGCGACAGCCCCCCCCCCCCCCGGCACAGCGACAGCCCCCCCATCGCAGCGACAGCCCCCCCATCGCAGCGACAGCCCCCCCGGCACAGCGGCAGCCCCCCCATCACAGCGGCAGCCCCCCCATCACAGCGGCAGCCCCCCCATCACAGCGGCAGCCCCCCCCGGCGCAGCGGCAGTTCCCCCGGCCCATCACTTACCTGGGCGGCAGGACGGCGGGACAGCTTCTTGGGACAGCTGACGGCCGACCAGTCACCCACCGCCAGGCAGCAGGTAACCGGCGCAGCCCCCGCCCCCCCGACACAGCGGCAGCCCCCCCATCACAACGGCAGCCCCCCCCCCGGCACAGCGACAGCCCCCCCCATTACAACGGCAGCCCCCCCGGCACAGCGACAGCCCCCCCATCGCAGCGACAGCCCCCCCCCGGCACAGCGACAGCCCCCCCCCAGCACAGCGACAGCCCCCCCATCGCAGCGACAGCCCCCCCATCGCAGCGACAGCCCCCCCATCGCAGCGACAGCCCCCCCGGCGCAGCGACAGCCCCCCCATCACAGCGACAGCCCCCCCATCACAGCGACAGCCCCCCCCCCCGGCACAGCAACAGCCCCCCCATCGCGACAGCCCCCCCATCGCAGCGACAGCCCCCCCGGCACAGCGGCAGCCCCCCCATCACAGCGGCAGCCCCCCCATCACAGCGGCAGCCCCCCCCCGGCGCAGCGGCAGTTCCCCCGGCCCATCACTTACCTGGGCGGCAGGACGGCGGGACAGCTTCTTGGGACAGCTGACGGCCGACCAGTCACCCACCGCCAGGCAGCAGGTAACCGGCGCAGCCCCCGCCCCCCCGACACAGCGGCAGCCCCCCCATCACAACGGCAGCCCCCCCCCGGCGCAGCGACAGCCCCCCCATCGCAGCGACAGCCCCCCCCCCCCGGCACAGCGACAGCCCCCCCCATCGCAGCGACAGCCCCCCCATCGCAGCGACAGCCCCCCCGGCGCAGCGGCAGCCCCCCCATCACAGCGACAGCCCCCCCATCACAGCGACAGCCCCCCCCCCCGGCACAGCAACAGCCCCCCCATCGCAGCGACAGCCCCCCCGGCACAGCGGCAGCCCCCCCCATCACAGCGGCAGCCCCCCCATCACAGCGGCAGCCCCCCCCGGCGCAGCGGCAGCCCCCCCCGGCCCATCACTTACCTGGGCGGCAGGACGGCGGGACAGCTGGGCAGCTTCTTGGGACAGCTGGGCGGTTCTGCACCTTCCTCTAACAGAGGATGGTACAGAATGGCCGCTCCAGCGCGCTCCCGAGCAGTGACAGCTCGTCTGCGCATGCGCAGAAGAGCTGTAGCGGGGAGCACACTGAAGCGGCTCGTGCTGAAAGGAGAACGGACTGCGCAAGCGCGTCTAAAAAAAGCAAGCTGCCAGCGAATTTAGACGGAACCATGGAGACGAGGACGCCAGCAACGGAGCAGGTAAGTGAATAACTTCTGTATGGCTCATAATTAATGCACGATGTATATTACAAAGTGCATTAATATGGCCATACGGAAGTGTATAACCCCACTTGATTTCGCGAGACAACCCCTTTAAGGCGTAAACATATGTTAATCATTGGGATTGTAGCCCATCAGGAATACCCATGATCTTTAAGGGTGTAAACCATGCTTTGTTTTATGCAACATCATATTATTAATATATTAGAGAACTCTTTGGATGCCAGAAGAGACGGGTGTCTGCCTATGCCTCTCTCCGTGCCCGCTAATACTTAATACACTACCGATTTGGAATCAGACACAAGAGGGTTAAGGACTTATCAGTCTCACGATGACAACAACTGGCACACGAAAAGGGATCAATAAACCTCTGGAAATACAAGTATCCGAGCAGCTGAAAGAAGACCTCCCACGGGATTGGTGACGGGCGGACGGCACTAAGGGAAGGAGCTTTCATTCTCTCCGTGTCCTCCATCCCTCGGATGTCGTGGGTACCTGTATTTTATTGTGTGGTTCATTAAGAAGTGTCACTTATACATGACAGAGAACCACTGTCTGCCTTCTGTGTCTCGAGGATTTGTTGTCTGTCTTCATACTGTGAGATTTGCTATATAATAAGGCCACTATAGTGCTGATAGTTAAACCCGAGCGGTTCCTGATTTTAGGTACAAAATCTGATGAATATGTATTGTCTTCTTCAAGTGTTAGGCAGTGTCTGCACTGAGAAAGACAGGATATAACATAGGTAATAATAGCACTGATATGGATCAGAAGTGGCAGAGAGCAAACACACAGAGAAAGTATGCCATGAAGAAATGCGAGTGGTTTCTGAAGGGATGTCAGAAATGGAAAGATTCAACGAGAAAGAATGGAGGTCAGTGATGAAGGAGATAAGAGGATGATTACGTGATAATGATAGCATTAAGAAAGTGCAAGAGTATCACCTTGTGCAACTTTGAGAGACATATAGGAAATATGTATGGAAAATAGACATATGTACTTGACACCAGAAAGAACTATTTAGTCCTGGTATGATGGCTACGAGTTCACAGGTAGGTACCTTCCTCTCCCTATGTGGGAGGCTGGAAGTGTAAGAACTGTGAACAAAATCCAGATTGGCAGGACATTTGTCTGGCTTGGGCGCTGAACGTCCAAGGCAAAAACTAGACATTTCCTTTAAAACCCTCTACAGGACTAAAACAGTAGTGCACAGTAAACACATGCCTAAAGGGTTAATTTCAGGAACGATCATAGGGGTGGATGGCAATACGGTCCACATCCCTTATCCAGGGTGGTTCACGTCAAATTCCCCCCCCCACCCAGTAAACTTTGAGATGCCTCCTTGTAAGTGATACGGCTCTAGTTAAACGTTTGGGTGCTGATCTTCTGCAGAAGATACACGCCAATATTCAGTATCTTCCTGATGACATTGTGATTACAGCCCTTGGAACATGTTTCATTCTGCCCTTAAGTGATGAGGAAACTGAAAAATCTCTAAAGGCAGTTCCATAATCTCTATGGACTACTGGCCCAGTGGGCATTGGCCAGCTGCCAGCCCTCCCTGTAAAAGTGTAACTGTAGACTGGAATTCCGCTGCCCCGGAAAACACAGTACCCCCTGAGTATGGCACAAACTGATGCCATTGCTCAGACAATAAAACACAGATACTTGAGGGATGGAACCCGGAGAACACTGACATTGTCTTGCTACTATATGGGGATGACCTTTTGCTATGTTGTCCTTCTCTGAAAAGCTGTAGGGAGGTCTCTGTCTCCCTGATAGAGATCGAACTCAGATATGACAAAATGGTTGCGTCATGCTGCCTCATGCAATATCTATCCCAGTACATGGAATATATGAATCTCCTAACCTCAGATTTAAGTTTAGAATAGAGCCCTTATGGACAAGTTGGGGACACCCTACATGGGTGTAACCAGAGGACATGGACCGTTCTTAGGAACATCCAACATTCCTTAATGGATAGCTCAAGTTTTTGGGATGAGAATGGAGACCAAGTTGTTGTAAGAGCAGAGGCTATGTAGCATGATGAAGCAGTCACAAAAGGGAGGGCTATTAGGGCAGTAAATATGAATCATTTTGTAACCATCCTATATGCTTGTCATATCATATTGTTGTCATTTTCCTTTAACAAGAGTTTTGCAGATGTGCACAACCAGTTCTTAAGGCCTTGATTATCCAGAATGTCCATTACTGAAGAAATAAAGCTATTTCTTATTGTTTATACATTTTGGCTTGAGAGAAGTCCTGTCTGTCAACTAAGACTTCATTGTTTTATGTTTAGTTGTACTAACCAATGATAATAAAGGAATTATAATAAATTCTAATTATTACAAGTGAGGCGTGTTCTAGCCTTATTGCAAATGTCTTTTGTATATATACTTCTGCTTGTTAGTGAAATAAACAGATGACTTCCAATCACATCTAATATGTGCGTGAGTCGTAAGCTTCTTTGAGCTTGAATATAAACAATTAATTTGGATACCTAAAGATATACCGATTAGCAAATACTTTTGCTGCACTAAGACCGTGATTGCTCCCTGTTGCTGGCTTACCCTCTGCAACATATGCAACAAAGAATTTCACCATGTAGGCACATTGCAGATGAGGCGATTGGGTGGTAGCCTGAAAGGTTGCTGCACCTTTGCCAGATGAGAGGCAGTTGGGTGTAAACACTAAAATGACATATGAGCGTCCCGGAGACTGGCAATATACAAGGGGCTACAAACTGTCCATATATGGAAATCCTACTAGATCCTCAGAGAGCGCCAGACCTTTCAATTTTTCAGTAGACGATCAGCCTGGGAGTCTACAAGGAAATGCAGATGCTTTGTCACGGTATACTCTGCTACGGTGACAGTTGCTCAGACGGAGCGGCCTGCGCAGGGGTGGGGGGGTTTGTGAAAAAGACAGAGACATGGTTTTGTTTCTCCTTGCATGCTGCTGTATGCAACACAAGAAGTACCACTTGCTAATTAATTAGGTGACCCCTAAAGGATGCGGCCCTTTTTTTCACTTTTGGTTCTTCCTCTCCACTTTTAAAAAGTCATAACTCTTTTATTTATCCATCATAATGGATATCTGGGAGCCGGTTGTTTTTTGAGAGACGGGTTGTATTTTTCAATGGTTCTATGTAATGTATCATATAATATACTGAAAATTATAAGTGGAGTGAAATGGAAAACCAGTGCCATTCTGCCATCTTTGGCGGGGAGGGGGGTCTTGTTTCTATGGTGTACACACTGCAGCAAAAATGTGCCGTGACAACTTTATTCTGTGGGTTGGTACGATTACTATGATACCAAATTCATGGAGTTTTTTTTTTTTCTGAACTACTTAAAAAAAGGGAAAGGAGGGTCTAGAAGACCAGGCCAAATCCAAGATGGCGCTGACCCCTCAGCAACATCACAGCAGTTCCTCCACAAACAGCCTGGAGAAAGAGAGACCTCATGTGGAGACACGTAGAAATATGCCCTATGTGAACAGCAGTGAGGATGGCATAATAATTTTTATTTATATACCGCCAAACATTCTGCAGCGCTTACAACAACAGGGGGTACAAAAATACAAAAACCACGGTTACATAGTAATCAGCTGATGGAAACAGTAGGGGTGCGGGGCTCCAACGAGACTTATACTACAGATAATGGGGGGATACAGAAGGTAACGGGGCTGGAGATGTGCACGGTATGGCGGGGTGGAGCGAGAGGGATGCTTTACACATAGACCTTCCCTCAAGTGACAAGCCAGCCACAGTCATCTAGTAAGGAGGCTATTCTAGCCCTGGAGATACCATGCATGCAGACTTCAAAGACCTATATTCCAATGTTAATGCATCTGTACAAGAAATCAAAAATAAAATGGAACATATAGAGAAAAACAAAATGGAGGAAATAGTTAAATCCTATAACGGGCGAATAGACGGCCACTATGACCTGGAGGAAGTTACAAAACAAGCTCACAGATATGGAGGATAGGACTAGTTGGAAGAATAGTAAATTCCATGGTGTTCCGAAGAGAGTCTCCACATTCCAGATTTCATAACCCGCCTCATGCGAAAGATCTTGCCTGGTGTTGCGGATCATGACTTGAAGATAGATAGGGCTCAAGAGCCGCGCAGGCCAAAACACCTAATAGAATCTAGTCCAAGGTAATTATAGCTGGCATTCATTATCACCGTACCAAAGATGCCCTAATGTTAGCCACAAGGAAGGTGCAGACGCTCCCTCGTTCATATCCAGGCATTCGTCTGTATATTGATCTGTCACAAGCCACAATGAAAGCAAGCAGAGGGTTTGCAGGGGCCACATCTGCACTGAGAAAGGCGAAAATCCCCTATAAAAGGGGATTCCCTACTAAAGTGATTGCATCAATACATAATAGGAGCGATGTCTTCCACAAGCCAGCAGAGGCAGAAACCGCACTAAATTCCTGGGGCATCACTATCCACATGCTGAGTCACGCTCATAAGGATGCCAGACCAAAACTCCAACAAGACCCCAAAGATCAAAGGTCAAGATCCCCAAACTGAGAGGGAGAAGAATGTATCTTATTAAATCACCTCCAGCCACGAATACAGCTGAACTTTCCTTTTTTTTCTGGAGTGACTGTCAATATTAGTCGAACTTAACATCCTCCATTATGCAAGCAGACATAGCGTGCCTCACCGAACTTGGAGAATACCCTGTTCTCGTAACTCTATTAATTTCCCGCATGTTTGGATCGCTTGTTCCACCGGGAAAGCGCAGCTTCATAACCCGCGGCACTTAGTTGCGTGTTTTGGAGCGGCTTGGCCACATGCTTTTCCACTGTGGCCAGCACTCCCATAGAGAGGAGCGCGGCCACAATGGGAAAAAAAAAATACATGCTGCGACTGGGGAATCCACGCCGCAGAGCTGGCTTCAGCCGGCTTTGCCGCGATGGTTTGGCCGTCCCATGTGGACATGATTTTTGACAAATCTCGGCCACATGGCTGGCCAAACCCGGATTCTGCATGGAATTTCTGCGGCAAATCCGCCCTGTGTGAACCCAGCCGTAAACCCACAAATCTCGTTTCTGGGTGAATGGTTTGTTTGTCTTTGTTTGTTTTCAGGCAGCCATGTCCGCTCATCATCCTATGGAAATGGAGCTGGCCATGAAAATGTGTTCTTTGAATGCCAATGGACTAAACTCCCCATACAAGAGGCACACAGTTTTGGAAGAAGCTATCAACTGTGGCACGAATGTTGTATGTATTGTGAGGGATTAGCGTTTAGGGGCAGTAGCAGCGTGGGCATCCGCGGCCAGAGACAGTGACACCGGGCAACAACGTTCTTTAGTCCAGGCTTCGCCTGGGTTTATTGCAGCAGAAACAAAACCAAAACGGAAATAAACACCTGCTCGTCTGAGCACTCACTATACATATGCTTGTTCCTGACTACTCACTGTCAGAATACTTCTTGCTTGCTGCACACAGCCAGTCCGGTCCTCAGACCTGTGGAGGTCTCACCACACCCTCCTGGGTGTTGAGGTTAGGGGCGTCACCCTGTCAACCTCGCCTTTTGGCTCTCTCAGCCCACACGCTGGGCTAGCTGGGCTCCTTGCTCCACAGAGCCCTCTCTCTGGCTCTCAGCCAGATGCTCTCTCTCTGACCTGCAGGCCCAGGCTTTATAAGACCTGGTACCAGCCTCACGTGGTACGTGGGAGTGGCCATCCCACCCTTCGCTTTGACCACTCCAGGAAAAGCCGGCCCGGACTATGCGGCTTGGAGCCACTTACCAAACTACAACGTGTCAGTAACATAGCGTTACTGACACAGAAATGCTGGCTTCCTCCACCGAGCCCAGGCCGCTCGGTGGCACGTATCCACCCTCCAGCACTTTGTCAGTCACTGTCTCACAGTATTCAAGAGACACATTCTGCAGAACAAGCTTGTCCAAGTATGACACATGAAAGATTCCTACAGGTTCTCACAGCATGTGCACCTAAAAGGCATGCAAAGGGATGATAGCATTTAAAGACTGTGCCAAATTTGAGGTTGAGTCGCAAATAACTGATCCTAAAGTATATATAATTCTGGTGAGCTCTCTAAAAAATACAAAAGGTGACAATCGCCAACATCTATGCCTCCAATTCTAAAGAAATGCACTTTCTTAATAGGATTATAAATGAGGTAAGCGGCCCGGCCCCAGATATGTGGAGATTGTAATAGTTACTGATAGATCGGTGGACACTATGGGCCAAGTATTGAGAGAAGGCGCAACCCGAAACAAATACATTCCTTTCATGGCTACTATAGCAACTTCTATAGTCTAAACGTTGATGCCCATACCGTGCTGCCTAACAGTGAACCTACCAACTAGATCGATATCACAAGCTGAATCATTCGACCAACAACTAACATACTCCAAAATTGTAACAACAGTCTTGTCCCTAAAAAAATTCAAAAGCCCAAGGCCCAGGCGGCTTCTCAGACAAATATTACAAAACCTTTTTAATGACAATATCCCCATATGACTTAAAAACATTCAACACAGCAAGGCAACAAGGCTCTTTCTCTGAAGAAATGCCTCAGGCCACGTGGCCATGCCCAAACCAGGAAAAGAACCCAATTACCCAACAACTTTTAGACCGATAGCATTACTTAGCACAGGCATTATGATATATGCTAAAAGTCTAGCGAGCAGATTATTGAAGGCTACCTCATATTATCTATTCTAATCAGGTGGGTTTTGTAAAAAGGCAGGCAGGTCTCGGATGGCACGAGAAGGATCTTAAGCCTCCTACACTCAGTGGAAAGCTCTCAACACCAACGGCAATGTTAGCCCCTGATGCAGAGATGGCTTTTGATAGAGCTGACTGAGGCTATGCCTTCGAAGCATTGAAAAGATTTAGTTTTGTGGGGATACAATTCGTGCCCTCCGGGCATGGTAATCCGCACCCACGGTGAGAGTGCTAATAGATGGCACTTTATCTGATCCATTCACTATAAGTAACGGTACAAGGCAGGGGTGCCCATTGTCCCAGCTACAGTTTGTCCTCATTATTGAACCAGTAGTGGAAGCCATAAGGTCCATTATGGAGATAAGGGGAATAACTTTGGGTTTCCATCAGCACAAAATTGGACTATTCGCAGACGATATAATTCTATGAGCCGCCCTTTAGAATCACTGAGAGCAGTCCAGCTGTTATTGGACCAACTTGGTGCAATTTCCTTTTATAAACTCAACGTGTGGAAAACACAAATTCTGGGCCTAAATCTACCTAGCGAACTAAAAAAAGTAATTATATCGGAATTTCCTTTCAGGTTGCAAGAAAAGGGTCACCCATATTTAGGAGTATTCCTCACATCCTCACGTATAGATGTAGAAAGAAAATTGTCCTGAATTGGTCCTCAATTGCAACACGAACTAGATCATTTGTCAAAAGCTCTGCTTGACCTGGTTTGGCAGAATAATGACATACAAAATAAAAATCCTACCCAGAAGATTATACTTTTTTTTAGAGATCGTTTCAATCATTGTTGTATGCGGTGTCTCTGAGGGCCTTGGTGGGGAAATCTGGGGAAAGATTGTTAACCCAGGAGATGTCCCCACGCAGTTTAAGTTAGAAATGAGGTGGTAATATTTCCTCCAAATTTATAGCTAGCGAATGGGAAATGGGGAGGGTTTATACTGGAGAGAATGTGGCCAGAGGGGTTCATTATTACATATATTTTGGGCATGTCCTAAACTGCAGTGTTTTTGGGACGGTATCTTTGACCTTCTACAGAGAATATTGAAAATACACACTTGAAAAGAACCCAAACTCGCCATATTAATACATCTTGGTGAACTTCTCCACCCCACTAGATACCTAATAGGTCATGCTCTAATGATGGCTAAAACACTTATAGCAGAATATTGGAAGGCCCTTGACCCCCAGTCACTGGAAGAGTTTAAGAACTGTATGGCAGAACATTGCTTATATTCCAATTCTTTAAATATTTGAATTCATGGGATTTGTGGTTATAATTTTATTAACTACGTTGACTTAGAGTTTCTAGACCTGAGATGCCAAGTTATTAATATTTCTGTTAATGTTGAAAAGTAAAAAATTCAGAGAAGAAAAATTCAATTTTAAATTGTCTGGGAATTATATTGCATTTCCGCTTGTTGACATGTATAGACAAACAGTCATGTTATGGTATGAAATATCTGTCATATCTTATATTTTCTCCTGATTTATCTTCAATAAAAAATTAATGATGAAAAAATAATATATATATATCTCCATTCAGCTTTTTTTATCAACCCGAACAGTCTCCCTGCCCTAGTCACTCACCCCCCCATAGCTTGATGCTGCCACCACCAGGCTCCATTGTAGGGAAGATATTGGGCAGGTGATAAGCAGAGTCGGTTTTCCTCCAAACACAACTCTTAGAGACCAAAAAGGTTCAACCTTGGTTCCATCAGACCACAGAATCTTGTTTCTTGCAGTCTGAGGGTCCTTTCAGTGCTTCTTGGTAAAGTCTAGGCAGCTTTCATGTGCCTGTTACTGAGGAGGCTTCTTTCTGGCCACTCAGCCATAAAGCCCATATTGGTGGAGCCTGCAGTGATGGTTGACCTTCTGGAAGTTTCTCCCATCTGCACACCGGATCTTTGGAGCACAGCCAGAGTTACCATTGGGTTCTTGGTGACCTCTGTTACAAAGGTCCCTCTTCTAATTAATTTAGTTTGGTGGGTCTGCAACTCTAGGTAAAGACCTGGTTCTTGTTGTTTCATGTAAGAATTTTGGCGGGTGCTCGGCTCTTGGGAACTTTCAGTGCAGCAGAAATGTTTTTGTAGCTTCTCCAGATCTGTGCCTCCAAACAATCCTGGCTCTGAGCTCTACAGACAGGTCTGTCTTCCTCATGGCTTGGTTTTGGCTCTGATCTGCATTGTGAGCTGTGAGTCCTTATATAGATAGCAGTATGTCTCTTAAAAGTATGTCCAATCAATCCAGGTGACTCCAAACAAGGGGTACAAACCGCTCACAGATGATCAAGAGAAATGGGAGGCCCCCAGAGCTAAATTTCAAGTGTTATACCAAAGGGTGTGAATACTTATGTCAATAAATAATGCTCGGTTCTCCTTTTTTAAAAATGTACAAAGATTTCAAGCATTCTGTCATTATAAGGTATTGAGTGCAGAATGATGTGAAACAAAGATACTCTCTGTCCCCATACATCCTGAAATTGGAGGAGGGAGAGAAGCTTTTACACAGCATACATGAGTGAAATTCATATATTTTTAACTCCTTCCTGCCTGCCACACATAAATTAATGTGGATGAGAAGGAAAGAGAGGGGGGGGGGGAGCAAAACCTGTACAGTCATGTTTGTTGTGAACAATGATAGTACATAAGTAGTGAAGAGAGTGAAGTGGTGACTTCAATAGTAGAGGTGCTGCCTGACCAGATGACGCACCACAGGGGGCGTGATAGAGTAAGAGAATAGGACTAAAACTGGCAGTGGAGAAGGCACAACACTCCAGGTTAAAGCAAGTAAGAAGTGACCAAAGGTTTGGGAAACTTCTCCTTTTATTTAATAAAGTACGTGATCAGGTTATGAAAAGGCGTTTCGGGGAGAACCCCTTCATCAGTTCAGCTGGTGTTTAAAACATACAAGCTATAAAATACACATTAGAAGGCAGGGTGGAAGGTAGAGGGAGAGTAGAAGAAAAAAGGGACAAAAATATATATGTAGAGATGAGCGAGCATGCTCGGTTAAGGCAATTATTCGAGCGAGCATCGCTTTTTTCGAGTAACTGCCTACTCAACAGAAAAGATTTAGGGGGGGGGGGAGGTTGCAGCCGCCCCCGAATTTTTTCTGTTGAGCAGGCGGTTCCTCGAAAAAAGCGATGCTTGCTCGAATAATTGCCTTAACGGAGCATGCTCGCTCATCTCTATTTATATGTATTTGTTATGTTCCTGGATCTGAGGGGGCAGGGAGAGGGAGAAAAAAAAAGACTAAGGCCTCCTTCCCACGAACGGATTTCCGCCGCGTAATTCGCGGCGAAAATCCGCTGCGTTGCCCGCAGCTATTAGGTTCTATTGAACCTAATAGCACAATGCTCACGATGCGTAATTCCAGCGCGGAATTACGCACCGCGATTTCTCCCGTCCTCACCCGCAGCATGCTCTATTTTCTGCGGGTGAGGACGGGCTGTACGCACTGACGGCTTCCATTGCAGTCAATGGAAGCCGTCCGTTCACGCTATCTCCCGCTGTAACCAGCGGGAGATAGCGTGAAAAAACGCTTTCCCGCCCACCGCCGCACGTCATCTGACGCCAAATGACGCGGCCGGCCGCGTCACGTGACATGGCCGGCCGCGTCACGTGACACGCTCGGTGACGCGGCGGTGGTGGGCGGTGACGCGGCGGTGGTGGGCGGGGAAGCGATTTCACGCTATCTCCCGCAGGTAAGTATAGGGGCTCTGGGGGGCGCCGTGACGGGCTTCACTGCGTAATATTACGCGGCGGACCCCGTCACGCTCGTGGGAAGGAGGCCTAAAGGTGATGTGGGGAAAATGTGGAGTGTGAACTAGAGGATGATGGTATTGGGGAAACAAAGAACTGGAATAGGTGAAAGATCAGGACTGGAGGGGCAGGGAACTCAGAATTAGAATGGCATAAGATTGGACCATTGGCTGCTTTGGTATTAGGGTAAAATTTGTGGAGGGGGGAATGTACGGCGGTTAGGAGGGGGGAGTAATATGATAACAGGACACGCGGGGGGAGGGGGAAAAAAGGGCTTGAAGGGGTGGTGGATAACAGGGACTGGAGTGTGCAATTAACTTTTAAAGATGTTTTCCAGGCTTTCGTTAAGCCCAATGGGTATAAGTGTATTAAGTTTAAAGATCCAAATCATCTCCATGGACTCATAAGAAACTACAATGTCGGGCTTCCTTTACACGGGTAAGCGTGATATCAGGCCAGGACACTAGCTCTGATATCACGCTCGCCAACGTGCTATTTACCCATGGATGCAAGGTTTGTGTTTGTTTTTTAAATGCCTCCCATCACTGCAAGTAAAGTGGCAAGTGTTTCCCATTGTTTTGGCACGCTGTGCAATGTGTTTTCCTGTACCTTTGATAACAATGGGCGATGCGTTCCGAGGGGACGCCGAAAGATAGGACAGGCTGCAATGTTTTTCTTCACTGCGGGAAAAAGATCGGGTTTCATATTTGTGCACAGTTTTTCTGAAAGAAGAAAACCCACAAACAAGCAGCGTCTCAGGGCAAGAAAAGGCGGCTCTACAGGAAAGGGAGGAAACTCCGTATCTTATGTGCCCATATGTGCCAGACATCAAGCAGTCAGTTATTACAGTATCTCCATCCAGGAATTACAAATAACCTTCAGATTTATAACGATTAGTTTGTCCAAATAATTTTGAGCTTGTAAAATTAAAGTATATTAAAACTCACTCATTCCTAAATGACTAATATTTTGTTAAAGCTGTTGAGTTAAAGATGAAACTCTATAACTTAAAGGGAAAGTGCCATCAGAAAATGACCTATCGTAAGCTTTTATGCTAAACATATTTTCAAAAAATATTTGGGTGATTAGTTTTTTTTCAAAAAATCCTAAGATCTTAGCCACCATCTGAAGGCTTACATAGAACATCTACCATCCAAATAGTCACATGATCAAGCAGATATAAGTGGTAGTTGTTCCATGTAAACACGGCCACCAACACGGTGATGAGCGGTGACTTGGTCCTAAGTTACTTGTTTTGTTTTAGCTCATGCAAGAATAGTCTCTATTATTGTTAGTCTCTAACAATTAATTAACCAATTGTTTACTTTTTAACAATTAGCCTATAAACTTCACAAAGAGGTGTGCGCTTCAGCAACCGCAAACACCCTGATCGAATGAGCAAATGATGTTATGCCTTGACGTTCACTCAGTTTAGACACAGAAATGTATTGATTATTTAACAGGATTGTTTGGTTCTCTGCAGCGGTGAATGAGAGCGACTGAAGGATCGGTGTTAAAACCGAATGATTAGCGATTGAGCCAACAAAGATTTTCATGTCTTCAGATAATGAACGATAAGCAAAAAAATTATCGTTTATCTCAATTATTGGTTGTGTTTGCAATTACCCATAGTGCTAATCGGCCGGGGGGGAAGTCTGCCGGACAACTATGACTTTATCTTTCTTGTTTAGTTTCACAAACCAATGATAATAAATTATAATTATTACAAGTGAGCCGTGTTCTAGTCTCATAGTAAATGTCTTTTTTATATACACTTCTGCTTGCTACGGTAATAAAGTGATGACTTGCAATCACATCCAATACGTGTGTGGTCTGCAAGCTACCTCAAGTTTGAATATAAACAACTAATTTGGAATGCTAAAGACCTACCTTTTAGCAAATGTTTATTGCTACACTAACACTTGGTGCCCAACAGAGACATCAGATCTTATTCCATACCCTAGTGAAGAATATAGTGATTTTCTCTAGAGATGAGCGAGCACCAAAATGCTCGGGTGCTCGTTACTCAAGACGAACTTTTCGCGATGCTCGAGGGTTCGTTTCGAGTAACGAACCCCATTGAAGTCAATGGGCGACCCGAGCATTTTTGTATATCGCCGATGCTCGCTAAGGTTTTCATTTGTGAAAATCTGGGCAATTCAAGAAAGTGATGGGAACGACACAGCAACGGATAGGGCAGGCGAGGGGCTACATGTTGGGCTGCATCTCAAGTTCACAGGTCCCACTATTAAGCCACAATAGCGGCAAGAGTGCCCCCCCCCCCTCCCAACAACTTTTACTTCTGAAAAGCCCTCATTAGCAATGGATACCTTAGCTAAGCACCACACTACCTCCAACAAAGCACAATCACTGCCTGCATGACACTCCGCTGCCACTTCTCCTGGGTTACATGCTGACCAACCCCCCCCCCACGACCCAGTGTCCACAGCACACACCAAACTGTCCCTGCCCAGCCTTCAGCTGCCCTCATGCCACGCCACCCTCATGTCTATTTATAAGTGGTCTGCCAGAGGAAAAGCAGGCACACACTGCAGAGGGTTGGCACGGCTAGGCAGCGACCCTCTTTAAAAGGGGCGGGGCGATAGTCCACAATGCTGTACAGAAGCAATGAGAAATGCAATCCTGTGCCACCTCCATCTGGAGCTGCACACGTGGGCATAGCAATGGGGAACCTATGTGCCACACACTATTCATTCTGTCAAGGTGTCTGCATGCCTCAGTCAGACCGCGTTTTTTTAGAAAATAGTCACAGGCAGGTACAACTCCGCAATGGGAATTCCGTGTGCACCCACAGCATGGGTGGCTCCCTGGAACCCACCGGCGGTACATAAATATATCCCATTGCATTGCCCATCACAGCTGAGGAAATAATGTCATGTTTAATGCAGGTGGGCTTCGGCCCACACTGCATGCCCCAGTCAGACTGGGGTTCTTTAGAAGTGGACACATGCAGTTACAACTCCCTGTGGACCCACAGCATGGGTGGCTCCCTGGAACCCACCGGCGGTACATAAATATATCCCATTGCAGTGCCCAGCACAGCTGAGGTAACGTCAGCTGTAATGCAGGTGGGCTAAAAATTTATTGGATTACACTGTAGGCGAGGGCCCCAAAAAATTGGTGTACCAACAGTACTAATGTACCTCAAAAAAATTGCCCATGCCCAACCAAGAGGGCAGGTGAAACCCATTAATCGCTTTGGTTAATGTGGCTTAATTGGTAACTAGGCCAGGAGGCAGCCCAGTAAAAATAAAAATTGGTTGAGGTGAAAGTTTCAACGCTTTAATGAGCATTGAAACGTATAAAAATTGTTTACAAAAATTATATGACTGAGCCTTGTGGGCCTAAGAAAAATTGCCCGTTCGGCGTGATTATGTGAGGTTTCAGGAGGAGGAGCAGGCGGAGGAGGAGGAATATTATACACAGATAGATGAAGCAAAAAGGTCCCCGTTTTGGATGGTGATAGAGAACGATGCTTCCATCCGCGGGTGCAGCCTACGTATTGTTTAGGTATCGCTGCTGTCCGCTGGTGGAGAAGAGAAGTCTGGGGAAATCCAGGCTTTGTTCATCTTGATGAGTGTAAGCCTGTCGGCACTGTCGGTTGACAGGTGGGTACGCGTATCCGTGATGATTCCCCCAGCCACACTAAACACACTCTCTGACAAGACGCTAGCCGCAGGACAAGCAAGCACCTCCAGGGCATACAGCGCGAGTTCAGGCCACGTATCCAGCTTCGACACCCAGTAGTTGTAGGGGGCAGAGGCGTCACCGAGGATGGTCGTGCGATCGGCTACGTACTCCCACTCCCTCACCATCCTTTTACAGTGCTCCCGCCAACTCAGCCTTGACTGGGGAGTGGTGACACAGTCTTGCTGGGGAGCCATAAAGCTGTCAAAGGCCTTAGAGAGTGTTCCCCTGCCTGCGCTGTACATGCTGCCTGATCTCTGCGCCTCCCCTGCTACCGGGGCCGCGGAAATGCGCCTTCGGCCACTAGCGCTGTCGGATGGGAAGTTTACCATCAGTTTGTCCACCAGCGCCCTGTGGTATAGCATCATTCTCGAACCCCTTTCCTCTTCGGGAATGAGAGTGGAAAGGCTCTCCTTATACCGTGGGTCGAGCAGTGTGTACACCCAGTAATCCATAGTGGCCAGAATGCGTGTAACGCGAGGGTCACGAGAAAGGCATCCTAACATGAAGTCAGCCATGTGTGCCAGGGTACCTGTACGCAACACATGGCTGTCCTCACTCGGAAGATCACTTTCAGGATCCTCCTCCTCCTCCTCTGGCCATACACGCTGAAAGGATGACAGGCAAGCTGCATCTGTACCCTCAGCAGTGGGACAAGCTGTCTCTTCCCCCTCCTCCTCATGCTCCTCCCCCTCCTCCTCCTCCTCTGGCCATACACGCTGAAAGGATGACAGGCAAGCAGCATCTGTCCCCTCAGCAGTGGGCCAAGCTGTCTCTTCCCCCTCCTCCTCATGCTCCTCCCCCTCCTCCTCAACGCGCTGAGATATAGACATGAGGTTGCTCTGACTATCCAGCGACATACTGTCTTCCCCCGCCTCCGTTTCCGATTCCAAAGCGTCTGCCTTTATGCTTTGCAGGGAACTTCTCAAGAGGCATAGCAGAGGAATGGTGACGCTAATGATTGCAGCATCCCCACTCACCATCTGGGTAGACTCCTCAAAGTTTCCAAGGACCTGGCAGATGTCTGCCAACCAGGCCCACTCTTCTGTAAATAATTGAGGAGGCTGACTCCCACTACGTTGCCCATGTTGGAGTTGGTATTCCACAATAGCTCTACGCTGCTCATAGAGCCTGGCCAACATTTGGAGCGTAGAGTTCCACTGTGTGAGCACGTCGCACAGCAATCGGTGCAGTGGCAGATGAAACCGATGTTGCAGTGTCCGAAGGGTGGCAGCGTGCGTGTGGGACTTGTGGAAATGTGCGCAGAGCAGGCGCACCTTTCCGAGCAGTTATGACAAGTGTGGGTAGCTTTTCAGAAAGCGCTGAACCACCAAATTAAAGACATGGGCCAGGCATGGCACGTGCGTGAGGCTGCCGAGCTGCAGAGCCGCCACCAGGTTACGGCCGTTGTCACACACGACCATGCCCGGTTGGAGGCTCAGCGGCGCAAGCCAGCGGTCGGTCTGCTCTGTCAGACCCTGCAGCAGTTCGTGGGCCGTCTGACTCTTCTCTCCTAAGCTGAGTAGTTTCAGCACGGCCTGCTGACGCTTGCCCACCGCTGTGCTGCCACGCCGCGTGACACCGACTGCTGGCGACGTGCTGCTGCAGACACATCTTGATTGCGAGACAGAGGTTGCGTAGGAGGAGGAGGAGGAGGAGGGTGCTTTAGTGGAGGAAGCATACACCGCCGCAGATACCACCACCGACCTGGGGCACGCAATTCGGGGGGTGGGTAGGACGTGAGCGGTCTCAGGCTCTGACTCTGTCCCAGCCTCCACTAAATTCACCCAATGTGCCGTCAGGGAGATATAGTGGCCCTGCCCGCCTGTGCTTGTCCACGTGTCCGTTGTTAAGTGGACCTTGGCAGTAACCGCGTTGGTGAGGGCACGTACAATGTTGCGGGAGACAAGGTCGTGCAGGCCTGGGACGGCACATCGGGAAAAGTAGTGGCGACTGGGAACCGAGTAGCGCGGGGCCGCCGCCGCCATCATGCTTTTGAAAGCCTCCGTTTCCACAAGCCTATACGGCAGCATCTCCAGGCTGATCAATTTGGCAATGTGCACGTTTAACGCTTGAGCGTGCGGGTGCGTGGCGGCGTACTTGCGCTTGCGCTCAAACAGTGGCGCTAGCGACGTCTGGACGCTGCGCTGAGAGACATTGCTGGATGGGGCCGAAGACAGCGGAGGTGAGGGTGTGGGTGCAGGCCAGGAGACGGTAGTGCCTGTGCCCTGAGAGGGGGGTTGGATGTCAGTGGCAGGTTGGGGCACAGGGGGAGAGGCAGTGGTGCAAACCGGAGGCGGCGAACGGCCTTCGTCCCACCTTGTGGGGTGCTTGGCCATCATATGCCTGCGCATGCTGGTGGTGGTGCCTCCCCAGCTGATCTTGGCACGACAAAGGTTGCACACCACTGTTCGTCGGTCGTCAGGCGTCTCTGTGAAAAACTGCCACACTGTAGAGCACCTTGACCTCTGCAGGGTGGCATGGCGCGAGGGGGCGCTTTGGGAAACAGTTGGTGGATTATTCGGTCTGGCCCTGCCTCTACCCCTGGCCACCGCACTGGCTCGGCCTGTGCCCACACCCTGACTTGGGCCTCCGCGTCCTCGCCCACGTCCACGTCCTATAGGCCTACCCCTACCCCTCAGCATGCTGTATTACCAGTAATGCAGAAACAGAACGCTGTAATTAAATGTGCCGCTTATTGGCCTGTGGTTGGAGGCTGATTTCGCTTATGGAACGCCAGGAAATAATTTGGCGCAAGCCTGCTGTAACACTTAGCTGGCTGCGTATGATTTTGTAGAACTACTACACCCAGCACACACAGACCCAGAACACTGAGCACAGTGACAGGCAGGCCAAATAGATTTTTTGCCCAATATTTTTTAGAAAAGGCCCACTGCGTATATTCAATCAATAATATGTCTTCTGTCCCTGCCTCCACACTTCTGTCCCTGGAGTATTACTGCAGGGCGCAATGCTCTGCACGGCCGATATACGAAAAAAAAAAAAAGTGCAACACTGCAAAAAGCAGCCTCCACAGTACTGCACACAGTTAGATGTGGCCCTACGAAGGACCGTTGGGGTTCTTGAAGCCTAAAATACTCCTAACGCTCTCCCTGCCTAAGCACTTCTGTCCCTGGAGTATTACTGCAGGGCGCAATGCTCTGCACGGCCGATATACGAAAAAAAAATGTGCAACACTGCAAAAAGCAGCCTCCACAGTACTGCACACTGTTAGATGTGGCCCTAAGAAGGACCGTTGGGGTTCTTGAAGCCTACAATAACTCCTAACACTCTCCCTATAGCAGCTCCAACACGATAGCACTTTCCCTCAGCTATGTCAGAACGCATCTGCGGCGAGCCGCAGGAGGGGCCGATTTTTATACTCGGGTGACACCTGATCTCGCCAGCCACTCACTGCAGGGGGGTGGTATAGGGCTTGAACGTCACAGGGGGAAGTTGTAATGCCTTCCCTGTCTTTCAATTGGCCAGAAAAGCGCGCTAACGTCTCAGAGATGAAAGTGAAAGTAACCCGAACATCGCGTGGTACTCGTTACGAGTAACGAGCATCTCGAACACGCTAATACTCGAACGAGTATCAAGCTCGGACGAGTACGTTCGCTCAGCTCTAATTTTCTCCTCTCTGGGAAAGCAAGAAAGTTCTATAAACAAAAGGTAGGGAAGCGTATTTCTTACAAATTATCTGTCTTCCCCTGAGGCTGAGATTATCTAGTTGCTGGAGACAGAGGTAAGAGCTGTCATGCATTGATCCGTGTCAAAGAACCCAACAGACGGTATGTTTTTGGGTAAGAATTTTGTATGTAAATGTGTATATGATGAGCTGCTGTCTCTGGAGTAGAGTGTGTGTGTAGTGTGAACTGGTCAAAAAAAGGACATTTGTGAGTGGTATTTGTCTTGACGTTGTGAACGTGCATGATTTTACTGATCGAGTAAATGAATGCTACAGTAGCAAATTGAATGAATCAGAGAGAAAAAGGTAGAAAAGGTTTGCTGAGTGATCAAAATTATTTGATAGTTTAATAAGTACTAGAGATATGTTATTATGTTAGTCTTGCAAATAGTTAAAAGAGCCTGTTTTCTGTTGAATTTGTGATGGTTTTACCGCCTCATCCATCTTCCCCTTCTTTCTGAGCTTAAAGTCTTACAGGCGGTAGATTGGAGTCCAGGTGTAGTAGCTGAGCCAGACTGAAGTAAAGTGGAAGCTGAAATGTTAGCAGGTGGACATGGTTGCAGTACAGAGGATGAGGCAAGAAGTGTAGTCAAATGGAAGCCGGGTCGTTAGCAGGTGGTCACAGTTGTAGGAGCAGGTAGCAGTGGAGTTTGATTACAGGCTGAGAGCCAAATCAGAGCCCTGACCGTAGGCCTAGTGAGATGCTGTAGCATGATTTGTAGAAGGCTGTATACAGAAGGCATTCCAGAAATATTGATGAACTGAAACATATTTGCAGAGAGGAATGGTACAAAATTCCTCTTCAAAATTGTACAAAACTTATTTGCAACTACAGAAAACATTTGGTGGAGCTGATTGCTGTGGATAGAGATCTACAGGATTCACTTAGGGTGAATGCCCACAGACGGAAATGCTACACGTTTCCCGCTGTGGGAAAATGCGCATGAATTCTGCAGCTATTGGGTTCTATTGAGCCCAATAGCTTCCTGCCTGCCAATGCTCACATGTGGAAGTCCACCGCGGATTTCTGCAGTGGAAAACAAATTTCAGCATGTTCTATTTCCTGCGGATTTACGCCGTCAGAAGCCTCCATTAATATAGCATTAATGGAGACTGTGGAAATCCGTGATCACTCAGAGGCAGCTTTTTGTTTTTATTCGCGGTACTCCTGCGGCATAAATCTGTGTGCGTACCCCGCGTCACCCGTGGGCACATGCCCTTACTTTGTCTTCCTACACTATGGATGTTTACTCAGTTTGCTAAATACAAGCCAGGAATGATACATCTGTTTGTGTGTGGTTTCCATGGATTTGTGTTTATTTATCATTATGACTTAGATAACAATCAGACCACATTTTATTAGTAATCAATGTAGAAATTCAGGTAATTCCAGAGATTTAACCCTTTCCAATCCACTGTCTGACGTCTAAAGACATTCTGATTGAAGGCTGTACAGCTCCGATGTCGGAAGACATCCGGCAGGGTATTCTTACTGTAGATTACTGGCCGCTCTGTTGTCAGGGGCCTCTCCAGCATGTCACATACTGTAGTACAGGCTCTAGCCAGCAGACGGCGCCATTGTATAATGGCAGAAAGAGAAAGCCCCCTAGGCAACCCTGAATCTAAAATTGGATTGCAAAGAGTTAATATATTTTACTTACAGATCTAGCAGACAGCAAACGAACAGTTAATTTAGCATGCCACAGTTCTGTTCACCGATGAGGCAGAGGGCTGTTTATATACTTAATATTAGGAAGGTGTGCTACATTAATGCTGTAGATAGCCGCTAATGGTTTGGGGCCTGCTACTTCTGTAGTTGTATCAAATACTAACACACCAAATATTCTACTCTCTTCTTCCAATTTTCCTTTTTCATATCATGATTCCAATATCACTTTGGTCTAAGCAACATGTAACGTGGAAACAGGTTTGGAGGAGAACTGGGAATTGAACCACAAAAATAGAAACTTTGAAGCTTTAATCTGTTGGATATATTTCACAAACTCCTAATATGCCCGAAGCAAAGGGACTACAGATGGGAATTCAGTGCCGAATTGTGAACTTAAGTTCTAATTATTGACTTCCCTGAAGCGCAATATGTTAGATTAATATTGAACGTTTTGGGCACCAATCTGCAATTCCCAAATGAAGCTGAAGCTTGGAACAAGCTAACGGAGTACAATTAATAATTCACATACAGTTTGCAGGATTGTACACATACAGAGATAAGAGTCACCAGGAAGAAACAACAGCTGAATATTCTGCATGTTTAAATAAGTTGGAACCAAAGTATTTAACCCTTTCATCACTAAGTGCCATTGATGCGCCAACAGTCAGGTTATATTCTGTAGTTCTGGTATCCCCACTTAAAAAAAAAGATCATAGCATCATAAGACTTTGAATAACCTTTTAGCATCATCCTGCCCCCGTCTTATGGCAACAATAACTATCCCAACAAACGTCAAGGGATCTTTCAGATGTGATAAAGAAAGGTGTAAATACATAGTAATGTAGTACGCTAGGCTGAAAAAAGACAAATGTCCATCAGTTCAGCCTGTTTCCACCCCCCCACCCCCCATGTTGATCCATAGGAAGGCAAAAAAACCACAATGAGGTAGAAGCCAATTTATCCCATTATGGGGAACAATACCTTCCTGGTTCCATAATGGCAGTCAGAATAATCCCTGGATCAAAAAACTTCCTTCCTGACTAGAGATGAGCGAACACGTTCGGCCCCGCCCCTTTTTCGCCCGAACACCGAACTTTGCGAACACTTCAGTGTTCGGGCGAAAAAAGTTCGGGGGCCGCCGTGGCAGCGCGGGGGGGTGCGGCGGGGAGTGGGGGGGGAGAGGGAGAGAGGGCTCCCCCCTGTTCCCCGCTACTGCCGCCCGCGCCGCCGCGCATCTCCCCGCCCCCCGGCGGCACCCGGACCTTTACGCGCGAACACTGCAGTGTTCGGCAAAGCCGGTGTCCGGGTGCGGATGTGTCCGTAACGGACATGTTCGCTCATCTCTATTCCTGACTCCAAGTCTGGTTATCGGAAGATCTCCGGATCAACAACCCTTCAGACTATTTAAGGTCTATATCCTGTAATATCACAGCACTCCTATATTATTTCTCTCTTTAACTCCTCTATGGATTTTGCAATCACCTCAGCTTCAGGCAGAGAGTTCCACAGTCTTACTGCTCTTACAGTAAAGAACCTCCTTTTATGTTGGTGATGAAACATGCTTTCTTCTAGATGTAGAGGATGTCCTCTTGTTACAGTCGCAGTCCTTGGTATAATAGATGATGGGAGAGATCTCTGTACTGACCCCTGATATATCTATACATAGTTATTAGAGCGCCCCCTTGTTACAGTCCTGGGTATAATAGATGATGAGAGAGATCTCTGTACTGATCCCCGATATAGCTATACATAGTTATTAGAGCGTCCCCTTGTTACAGTCCAGGGTATAATAGATGATGGGAGAGATCTCTGTACTGACCGCTGATATATTATACATAGTTATTAGAGCGTCCCCTTGTTACAGTCCAGGGTATAATAGATGATGGGAGAGATCTCAGTACTGACCGCTGATATATTATACATAGTCATTAGAGCGTCCCCTTGTTACAGTCCTGGGTATAAAAGATGATGGGGGAGATCTCTGTACTGAGCCCTGAAATATCTATACATAGTTATTAGAGCGCCCCCTTATTACAGTCCTGGGTATAATTGATGATGTGAGAGATCTCTGTACTGAGCCCTGATATATCTATACATAGTTATTAGAGCGCCCCCTTATTACAGTCCTGGGTATAATTGATGATGTGAGAGATCTCTGTACTGAGCCCTGATATATCTATACATAGTTATTAGAGCGCCCCCTTGTTACAGTCCTGGATATAATAGATGATGGGAGAGAGCTCTGTACTGACCCCTGATATTTTATACATAGTTATTAGAGCGCCCCATTGGTACAGTCCTGGGTATAATAGATGATGAGAGAGATCTCTTTACTGACCCATGATATATCTATACATAGTTATTAGAGTGCCCCCTTGTTACACTCCTGGGTATAATAGACGATGGGAGAGATCTCTGTACTGACCCCTGATATATCTACACATAGTTATTAGAGTGCCCCCTTGTTACACTCCTGGGTATAATAGATGATGGGAGAGATCTCTGTACTGTCCCCTGATATATTATACATAGTTATTAGAGTACCCCCTTGTTACAGTCCTGGGTATAATAGATGATGGGAGAGATCTCTGTACTGACCCCTGATATATCTATACATAGTTATTAGAGCGCCCCCTTGTTACACTCCTGGGTATAATAGATGATGGGAGAGATCTCTGTACTGACCCCTGATATATCTATACATAGTAATTAGAGTGCCCCCTTGTTACACTCCTGGGTATAATAGACGATGGGAGAGATCTCTGTACTGACCCCTGATATATCTATACATGGTTATTAGAGCGCCCCCTTGTTACAGTCCTGGGTATAATAGATGATGGGAGAGATCTCTGTACTGACCCCTGATATATCTATACATAGTTATTAGAGCGCCCCCTTGTTACACTCCTGGGTATAATAGATGATGGGAGAGATCTCTGTACTGACCCCTGATATATCTATACATAGTTATTAGAGCGCCCCCTTGTTACAGTCCGGGGTATAATAGATGATGGGAGAGATCTCTGTACTGACCCCTGATATATCTATACATAGTTATTTGGTTGCCCCTTAGCCGTCTTTTTTCTAGTGTGAATAATTCTGTTGTGCGATTATTCAACATGAGAAGAGAGAGATATCTGTGGATGGCACTATGATCCAATTAAACCATTCTGTAAATTGTGGATCTTCCTATAATATCTACAAGGTTGAATGTCCATGTAACCTTAGGTACATATAAAGAACATAAATACCTTCAGCGGAGGATGAACTAACACGGATCCAATATCAACAATGGTTAAACAGCAGGTGGAGACTTTATTCAGAACTTCATGATAAAAACGCATCCAGAATGAAAATAACGGCATCAGAAAAAGTAGAAGGTCACATGGTATGCTTGGAAGCTAAAGAAATGTTGTGGATACTCCGCCAGTACAGATCGGGCTGAGCGAAGTCTGGGCTTCTATTCAGATGTCATTAGTCATTTCTAGTCCTCTTTTAGGTGTTCAGGGACTTCTAGTAACCGTCAGCTCTCCTCTTATAATACATCTATATGTATAATGTTATGAGCCCCGTATCATTATTGGTGGTGTTTGTATATTTTTATGCTTTCGCTCCTTTTTCCTGTCGTTTTCACACCTTTCAATCTGCCTTTTTCTGTATTTTAACAATAAGAGGTCAGAATCAAAACAACTTATCAAAATAATTAAAAAAAACCACAAACAAACCGCTACTCTGTTTTAGGAGATTTTTATTGAAATGATATGCATTACCTTCCTAGGCTGCCTGTCCACGGGCGGGTTCTCATTGCTTTCCCTGCGGCGATAATCCAGCCGCGGGGAACACAGTGAAAGCTCTCCATAGCAGGCTCTTGGACAGCTTTTCTCATGGAGGTACCTCTCCCACTGCCTCCACCACCTGAACCCCCCCTTCACCTCCCTCCCCCCCCCCTCTTTTTTCCTACCCCCTCCCCCTCCCACTTACCCCTACCCCATTATCGACTTAACTGTTTATTAAGAATTTTATGTTTGATGTTTAATCTCAACGCCCTGGTATCAGGATCAGCGCTAAGTAGGCGAAGTACCGGGATGATTGAGATGCAAATTGCGTACTTAGTTGGATTGTAAGCAAACTGCTATACCATAACTCAAGCTTGTAATACGATCCGAATGAAGGTTTGTTTCTTGTATTGAGTGATAAGATAACTGGTTTTGATACCCTTTATGTCTTGTCTGTTAGAAAAACTTGAATAAAAATTGATTTGAAAAAAAAAAAAGCTCTCCATAGCAGCGCTTCCTCCCTGTACACGAGCGGAGAATCACAATGCTGCGATTTGCCACGATTGTCTGCGGTCAGCCTATCTGTCACATAGGCTGACCGGCGGAGATCTGTCTGCCGGCATCTGCTCCTAGGCGGCGGAGATCCGCCACAGGA
The DNA here is from genome assembly GCF_035609145.1 of Eleutherodactylus coqui. Lineage (NCBI taxonomy): Eukaryota > Metazoa > Chordata > Amphibia > Anura > Eleutherodactylidae > Eleutherodactylus > Eleutherodactylus coqui. The sequence goes on from NC_089845.1 coordinate 10,264,736, forward strand.
TACCGCAACACCGTGGACAGGCAGCCTTATTTAATTCCTAAGTTCCCTGCTATTGCTCCCGCAGGCGCTCCTTCATGGTGTTACAACTGATACACAGAGAGTCATCCAGCATTTATTTATAACACTGGAACTGCTTGGCCTTTAACAATACCTTCATATCACCCCTTCCCATTATTGCCCCAACAGGAGCATTATCACATGGGTATGGGGGAAGGGCTGAAGCAACCAGCGCTTGCACTGGGAGTGTATGGGCAGCCCTCAGCGCTGGCATGTTGGTCTCCACCCCCCACCCCTCACATGGTGTGCATGGTCATTTGTGACCCTTTGGTTTTCCCTGCTAGTGGAATACAGATGTCGTCGCTTGCATGACACGCAGCGCTGGTAGTACCGCCCCCTTTTTGGAATGTTGGCGCACAACGTCTTAATATGTATAAGGCTCTTCTGGAGGGCTGTTTAAACCCCGAAACACACTGCATGGTGCCTAATTATTGTCCAATGTCTACTTCTTCAATAAAAGATCCTCTGCAAGATTATTTATCTATCTCTGGCTTCGGCATTTTTTTTCCACTAGACCCTTCTCACAAGTAAGGGCTTCCTTATAATTCTAAGTGAATGTATTCTAGGTGATCGCCCGGGGCGCTGGACCTTTTATACATGTTTTTGTTTTCTCTTTATCATACAGAGTCCATTCCTTGGCCTCAGGTTCCTAGATGCTCTCCCCGGTATTAGTGTATCTTGACGCCACCAGAATCACAGGTGAAGCCAAGATACAAAGAAGTTTGACAGGGGGTTGACGCCCCCTGTTACTTATTGGCTGTCCTACATTTCAAGTCCTCGCCCTTACAGGTCCTGTAGCCACCACGGCTTAAGATCGGTGCTGGGCAGCAGACAAGGGCACGGAGGAAGGTGAGACCGGTCGGTCTGCACTCTGCAGCGCTGCTGTGCGAGGGAGGAGTGACCGGTAGGCCGGCCTGAAAGAGCCCATCTCCAGTGATCTCTGCTGCTCCTCTGCTGAATGGACTCACCAGACCAGGCCGCATAGCTGCGCTGACACCTCGCTCCTCAGTTGTCGGCTGCCGCGCTCCTACCTCCCTCACTGTGACAGGCAACCTGCACAGCAGCAGGACTGGTAACACCGCCGAGGTCAGGACGCCAGCGGGTGGAGCCGCCGAAGCAGCACCATACTGCTAAGCTGGTAGACTGGCGGCGGGGAGAGCCTAATCAGGGCCGCCAGCAATCCCAGCTGAGGGGTGCGTGGAGCTGGGACACTGCTGCCGGCCAGAGGCACAGCAGTTGCGGCATGAATCCGGCAGGGATCATCACAGCAAGAGGTGGGAGACTGCAGCCAGGAAAAGGCACAGCAGCGCCGGCATCATATACTCCGGCGGTGGCTACAGAACCTGTGAGGGTGAAACAGGGAACAAAACAGGACAGCCAATCAGTAACAGGGGGCATCAACCCCCTGTCAAACTCCTTGTATCTTGGCTCCACCTGTACTTCTGGTGGCGTCAAGATACACTAATACCGCTCTTCCCTAGTGTGGATCTCTGGGTCTCCTATGCTCTGGGCCTACGGGAATTGGAGGTGTGACGGCTGGTACCGTTCTGGGACTGGCTGATTACACCAGGTGAGTCCTCCCCCGATCTGTCTTTGAACCATTGCTGATCCAATTATATTTTTATGTTTATCCTGAAGCGTTGCCCTGATACATTGCCCTACATATCTTCATGAGCCTTGTTTTTTTGTGGGATGAGTAGTATTTTTCGGTGGTACCATTTAACAAATTACATTATGTATCAAAAGACTAATAAAAAAAAGTAATATGTTCACCAAATTAGGAATTAGAGACACATTTAGAGACTAAGTTACCAAAAAAAAGTGTCATTCTGCCACTGCATTTTTTTTCTGTGGTAGTAAGCCATGTAAGGTTTATAATGCGATATTTTAATATATTGGACCTTTACGGGTGCAAAAATTGTTCTTTTAATTAGTTTTTTACCTTATTAGTTTCCATTGTTTTATTGCTTATACACTATAATGCAATATTATGGTATTGCATTATACTTTATTTTAACAGGCTGCCTATAAAAGATGTGACACCCTGATGGCACGTCCAAAATCCTATCTCAAGTTGGCTATTCGGGACTTTAAAATTCTGATTGATTGGGATATTCAAATGCCTCTTTTAGAACCAGTGGTGACATTTAAAGAATTAACAGCTACAATCAGAATTATCTGCGATCCGGGATGTTGCAGGTGGGTGTCAGGTGTCAAATACAGCCGATACTCACCGTGTATGGAGTACATTCAGCTCTCAAACCCTCAATTAGTTGAAATTGCTGTGCAGTGGCTGTATGCATAAGAATGAAGGACTCGATATGAAGCACTCTGTAAGTAATCCTCATCTGTTTTGCACCTTTGCTGCTGCTCCACTACCTTACATTTAAGAGGGTGATGGCCAGCACCAAGGTAGGTGAGCGTATATATCATCCCAGTGAAGTGAAGAACAGGCAAGACTCTGTAGCAATGAACACCATGACTGGATTAACCGATGACATAAAATCTAGGTCAGACATCCAGAAGGGAACTCCAAAGGGGAAATTAATGGAGGATCTCATAGTGTCAAGTTGTATAGGTACTGTGAGATGCGAATGTTGCATTAAATCCCAAATTACAAGGGCAACACTCATAGAATGGTAGAGTTGGAAGGGACTTCCGGAATCATTGGGTCCAACCCCCTGCTCAGTGCAGGATTCATTAAATCATCCCAGTCATATGTCTGTACAGCCTCTGAACACTTCCATTGAAGGAGAACTCCCCACCTCCCGTGGCAACCTGATCCATATTTGTAGACAGCTATTAAGTCTCCTCTCAGCCTTCTCTTCTGCAAGCTAAACATTCCCAGATCCTTTAACCGTTCCTCATAGTACATGATTTGCAGACCGCTCACTATCTTGGTAACTCTTCTCTGAACTTGCTTCTATGTCTTTTTTAAAGTGGGGTGCCCAGAACTGGACGCAGTATTCCAGATGAGGTCTGACTAAGGAAGAGTAGAGGGGGATAATGACCTCATGTGATCTAGACTATGCTTCTCTTAATACATCACAGAATTGTGTTTGCCTTTTTGCTGCTGCATCACACTGTTGACTCATGTTCAGTCTGTGATCTATTAGTATACCCAAGTCTTTTTCACATGTGCTGCTGCTTAGCCCAATTCCTCCCATTCTGTATGTGCTTTTTTTTCATTTTTCTTGCCCAGATGTAGGACTTTGAAATTCTCCTTGTTAAATACCATTCTGTTAGTTGCCGCCCACTGTTCAAGCTTTTCTAGATCTTTTTGAATACTCGCTCTCTTCCCTAGTGTTAGCTATCCCTCCTAGCTTTGTGTCGTCAGCAAATGTGATCAGTTTCCCATCAATTCCCTCCTGCAGATCATTTATAACAATGTTGAACAACACTGGACCCAGGACAGAGCCTTGTGGTACCCCTCTTGATACATTCTTCCACTTGGATGTGCAGCCATTTATGACCACTCTTTGAGTACGATCACTCAGCCAGCTGTGAATCCACCTGACAGTTGCCTTGTCAATTCCATATCTGGTCATTTTTCAATAAGTATGGTATGAGATACTTTGTCAAATGCTTTACTAAAGTCAAGATATACTATATCCACTGCATTTCCCTGATCAACCCAGTCGGTGATTATGTCATAGAAGGAAATTAGATTTGTCTGGCATGACCTGTTTGTTATAAACCCATATTGGCTCTGGTTAATTACTCCATTCTCATCCACGTACTTGCATACATGTTGTTTAATAATTTGTTCAAAGATATTTCCTGGTATAGAAGTCAGGCTCACAGGCCTATAGTTTCCTGGATCCACCTTATTCCCTTTTTTGAAGATAGGGACATTTGTCCTATCTTCAAAAAAGGGAACAAAGTCAGATCACAAGGTCATACCCACCAGTACCCACTTATGTATGTGGCCCCATGAAGCCCCCTACAACTGTAGATATAGAATGACAATTATATGTGATTATGTACCTAATGAACAACAAGAATAGAGTATTTAGGCAACTGGAAGACTATGTAACAAAGTCAAGTAACACGTTTCAGAGAAAACGTCTTATTCTTTGAAGCTATAATAGTGGTGACTTTACAGCAAAGAGAAGACTATATAAGACGACATGGAGCATGAAAAGACAGTCCCATACACACCAGAGCACAACAGAGGAACAGAACTCTGACGGAAATATTCCGAAGCATGTTGACAGATTCCAGACTATCTGAAAAATATTGGTCCGAAACAGCAGCAACGGCTAGTTACATACAAGACAGACTCTTCTCCAGAACGGTAGAGAAGACCTGGCTTGAGCTGTGGCACGGTGACAAGCCAAGTATGAGGCACTTTATGCAGAGCCTTCATGTTGATTCCAGAAGAAAGCCACAACAGAGCCGAAGAAAGAACCTTCATGGGGTACAGCAACAACTGCAAAGGGTGCACAACCCTAAAACAGACAGTTACCATCAACAAAAGCAGAACCTATTGAGGATCTGAACAATAACATAATTACATCACTGGAAATTAAAGGGGTTGTCTCGCGAAAACAAGTGGGGTTAAGCACTTCTGTATGGCCATATTAATGCACTTTGTAATATACATCGTGCATTAAATATGAGCCATACAGAAGTTATTCACTTACATGCTCCGTTGCTGGCGTCCCCGTTGCCATGGCTCCGTCTAACTTCGGTGTCTTCTTGCTTTTTTTAGACGCGCTTGCGCAGATCTATCTTCTCCATTCGGCTCGGCTCGGCATCACCGGCATTTTGGCTCCGCCCCCTTGTACGCGTCATCGCGAAGCTCCGCCCCGTCACATGTGCCGATTCCAGCCAATCAGAGGCTAGAATCGGCACATGTGACGGGGGCGGAGCTTCGCGATGACGCGTACAAGGGGCGGAGCCAAAATGCCGGTGATGCCGAGACGAGCCGAATGGAGAAGATAGATCTGCGCAAGCGCGTCTAAGAAAGCAAGAAGACACCGAAGTTAGACGGAGCCATGGCAACGGGGACGCCAGCAACGGAGCAGGTAAGTGAATAACTTCTGTATGGCTCATATTTAATGCACGATGTATATTACAAAGTGCATTAATATGGCCATACAGAAGTGCTTAACCCCACTTGCTTTCGCGAGACAACCCCTTTCAAGGCTCTTAGAGCAAATATAACCTTATCACTGGAAGGCCTTGACACTAAAAGAACACTTTATTAATTTATAAGAATAAAAAACCACTTCCTAACCCACTAGGGTGGTTAATCTAAACAGACACACTGCTACAGACAAGAACACATAAACATTCATCTAGTAGAAAGATGAATGTAAGGGTGGACAAGTACAAAGAAAACTACGGGGTGCAAAATACCCCAAGGTGTTGCAGGGTATTAAGATTGAGTGTAGCGATAGTGGAAAACGCTACATATAAGGACACTGTAGAGTCAGATATGATTGATATGATAGTCAATCGATATAGAATAGATGGGAATACTATTTGACCAGCAACTGTTTAAACTCTGCAAATATTAAATTGATAGTAGTCCTATGATGCCATGTTACTAAATCCACGTATTGGTGTGTAATGCCACCCACTAAGATAATAGTAATGGTCTATCCAGACCCGTAGTTTACTTGATCATGTAAAGAGGGTCAATAATCTAACAACACCGCAATGTAACGCTGTGACTGAACTGGGCTAGTTATCACCAGGAGTCACTGAAAAAAATATATTTTGGAGCGATATCCTGTGATTATAGGCCTGCTACAATGGCAGAGCTCTATTAAAACATCAATCAGAAGGAGGTTCTGACGTCAGTTAAGGGTATCGTCTATCGTCGACGCGTTTCCACAGTGTAATATGTTATTAGACACTGCTTCATCAGGACGAGATGATGAGTGGAACGTTAGTTGTAAATTGAAGAGGGAAAGGGCAGAACGCAGGTTGTTTCTGTTTGTGAAAACTGCGTCTGCCTTGATAACCCTTCACAATGAAAAGTGCTGACAAGGCAAATACTGGTGGTATATAAGAATGATACAACGGCTGGAATAATGCACTGCTGCAGGAACCAACGCCTGATATTAGATACAACAGAGCCCTTACGGGCAGCACTGCACTCTGACAGACCTGGTGGCTGTCTGCAGAGGGTCCGTTTTCATAGGTGTAACTCCGCCTCTCAGGGCGGAGTTTGACTTGTCACACCAATAGAAAGGTATCTAGAGAAATCCCGGGGAGCCGGATCATTACATCATAAGGTCACATGATGTGTCACATTGCGTGACGTCCGGTCACGTGAACAGCAGACGCCGAGGGACGTCTGACGCTTAAAGTGGGAGTGGTCTATGTGGAATGCATAGAGCAAGGTAGAGGGCCGCTAATAGCGAGCAATAAGTCCCAATATGTGACGTGCGGTCACGTGAGCGGCGCCGCGTGATCTCAGGCGCGCTGACATGACGCAGAGGTCACCTGACACCGCTACCTCGGGCTACAAGGAGGCCGCGCAATTAACCCTCACGTTGCCGGGAGGGGGGCGGGTGCACCAGCAAAAAGGGGCATGTGTTAAGACCCCATTTCAGTATTGCACATTAGTTGGATAAGACACAGATCACAGTTGATCTCCTATTTAAACAACAACAATAATAATGTGGCTCTATGACAGTCAGACTGCCAATTGTATTGCTGTATGTGTCATTTATTCATCAGCGATAACATGGGGCTGAAGACAGAAGGTAAGGGCCCAGCATATGGTTATCAGTGGGGCTGTTCTATAATTAATGGATCGCTGGACCTTGCAATGCATAATTCACTCAGGATGATTAAAGGGGTTGTCCCGCGCCGAAACGGGTTGTTTTTTTTTTCCAATAGGCCCCCGTTCGGCGCGAGACAAACCCGATGCATGAGTTTAAAAAAAACGGATAGTACTTACCCGAATCCCCGCGCTGCGGCGACTTCTTACTTACCTCATTAAGATGGCCACCAGGATCTTCACCCACGGTGGACCGCAGGTCTTCTCCCATGGTGCACCGTGGGCTATGTGCGGTCCATTGCCGATTCCAGCCTCCTGATTGGCTGGAATCGGCACACGTGACGGGGCGGAGCTACGAGGAGCAGCTCTCCGGCACGAACGGCCCCATTCAGAAGGGAGAAGACCGGACTGCGAAAGCGCGTCTAATCGGGCGATTAGACGCTGAAATTAGACGGCACCATGGAGACGAGGACGCTAGCAACGGAACAGGTAAGTGAATAACTTCTGTATGGCTCATATTTAATGCACGATGTATATTACAAAGTGCATTAATATGGCCATACAGAAGTGTATAACCCCACTTGCTTTCGCAGGACAACCCCTTTAAGTAATCAAGACATATTTGTGTTTTCCCGGGATGTCAAGATGATGCATATAATGGAGTAGATCAATACAAATTGACTTTTTTAAAGGTAAGTGGTTTCAGTTCCTATAGGGTGAAACAAGGGAACTAGTTGGTGGATCAGTCCTTAGGTAACAAACCATGCAAAAATAGCCTCAAAATATTTAGATAATGCGTAGAAATTTTGTATAAGTTAAATAACAAAAAATGTGTAAAAGCGGAAGCTTTTTAAATGAACGGAACAAAGGATATGTTGTCATTAAGACCTTTTGGCGCTATACAGTCCAGTCGATGAATCCAAAAGGCCTCCTTCTGGAGTAGTTTTTGATTGAGGTCGCCTTTGCGACCATTGTCGCGTAAGATTTCAATACCTCTGAAAATCACTGATTCAGGGTGATCAGGATGTTTCTCTCTCATATGAGTAGATAGGCTGGTCTGTTCATTTCTGTTAATATTACCGAGGTGAGCCAAGGTACGTCTACGCAACTGCTGAATCGTTTTCCACACGTAATCTTTCGGACATGGGCATGTTGCTAGATATACTACATATGAGGATCTACAATTGATAAAATCGCGGATGGTATAAGTTTCCCCAGTAGAAGCACTTTGGAAATGTTTAGTCTTTTTCATGACAGGACAAGCCTTACATTCATGGCAGCGGAAGAAACCGGTTGGTGTAGTAGTAGTAAACCAATTTGATGGACCAGATGGTCTGCTGTAATGGCTACGCATTAAGCGATCTTTTAAACTGCGGCCTCTTCTATAAGTTATTGTTGGACGTGATTGTAGGAAGTCAACTAGGTCCGGATCATCACGCAAGATGTCCCAATACTTTGAGATGATATTTCTAATCCTAGGAGCCTCATCATCAAATGTACCAATTAACTGTATGACATTTTCTCCTTCTGATCTTGTTTTTCCTCTTAGTAGTTCCGTTCGTGTCATGTTGGTCGCTTCCTCACGTGCCTTGTCCAAGACGTCAGGCAGATAGCCCCTATTAAGAAATCTACGGGTTAAATCCATAGACTTCGAAATAAATTCATCATTGCTGGAACAATTGCGTCTGGCAAGAATGAATTGTCCCTTGGGGATGCCGTTTTTTTAGTGGTCTAGGGTGGTGGCTCTGATAATGTAGAAAATTGTTGGTAGCAGTGGGTTTCCTATAGAGTGTTGTAGTTACAAGTCCAGTTTCCGTTTTGGATATTGAAAGGTCCAAAAAGGTAATGGTTTGCTTTTGGATTTCGGAAGTCACAAACAGGACTAGGGGATTCTTATTAAGCTCTTGAACAAACTGACGGAACTGGATGTCTGTTCCAGTCCATAAGATGAAAATATCATCAATGTATCGAATCCACATATCGATATATTGTGTCCACATTAAATTCGTGTCACTAAAGATGTACTTATCCTCCCACCAGCCCAGGTACAGACACGCGTAATGGGGAGCAGAAGGACTCCCCATTGCGGTCCCCCTGAGCTGGTGGAAGTACTTTCGGTCGAACACAAAATAATTGTGCTCCAATATGAACTGTAGAAGTTCAAGCACCATCTCATTGTGATTGAAAAGATGTCTGCGTCTCTGTTGTAAGTAGAACCTAGAGGCTTTCAACCCTCCCACATGGGGGATGGAGGTGTAAAGTGCCTCGACATCAAGACTGGCCAGATAAGTGGTGTCAGGGACATAGAGATCCTGGAGGCGTCTTAGAACATCAGTCGTATCTTGTACGAAAGATGGCAAAGATTCCACAAAAGGTTTTAGAATAACGGGAATTTTTCTTACCGATAATTCCCTTTCTTGAAGGCATCATGACAGCACACATCTGGAGGTTGCTCACCTGCTGACCTGATGGGACAGGAAAAGGCAGAGCATAAAAGAAACCTCCCCTCCACCAAACACCAGTGCGTTCCAAATAACCACAGTGACAGAATACTTAACCAGAAGGTGTGTTTTTATTGACATCACACACCACAGACAAAGAAACATAAGCATACACATTACCTCATGTGTTGGACAAAACAAGGGTAACCATGTCGGTAGGGGGGGGGGGGGGGGGGGGGAAGCCCGTATGCTGTCATGATGCCTTCAAGAAAGGGAATTATCGGTAAGAAAAATTCACGTTTTCCCTTCGACATCATGACAGCATACATCTGGAGGAATACCAAATAACTGGCATGGGCTTTTTTAGGGAGGGATTACCGCTTGGAGCACCTTCCTACCGAAGGTTGCGTCCTGACTACATTTAAAGTCCAGCCTGTAGTGTTTAATAAAAGTATGGCCAGAAGTCCACGTGGCTGCGTTACAAATCTGCTCGATTGACGCGTGCGCTCTTTCTGCTCAAGAAGATGCCACCGCTCTCGTCAAGTGGGCCTTCAATCCATCTGGAGGAGGGATGCCCTTGGCCTTGTAAGCCTCCTGGACAGCTCTCCTGAGCCACCGGGCGATCGCATCTTTAGAAGCGGCCCTTCCTTTGGCCTGCCCCTGAAATTGAATGAAAAGTTTATCAGTCTTTCTGAAACTTTCCGTTGCCTCAAGGTACGCTAGTACAGCTCTTTTGACATCTAGATTATGGAGCTTCTGCTCCTTTTCGTTTTTGAAATCTTGGCAGAAGGCTGGAATGACTATTGGCTGGCCTCTGTGGAAATTCGACAAGACTTTAGGCTGAAAGGACGGGTCTAAAGAAAATACTATTTTGTCTGGGTGAATAGTCATATATGGGGCCCTTCGTGAGAGGGCCTGGATTTCACCCATGTGTCTAGCCGACGTGACTGCCACAAGGAGGGCTACCTTATACGTCAGCAAGGCGATGGATAGATCTCTAATAGGTTCAAATGGGGGATCGCAGAAGGCCTGAAGGACTATGGTCAGATCCCAGGGGGGTGCCGTAAGCCTTGTAAATGGATGCAATTTACTTGCCCCTCTAAGAAATCTCCTAATCCACCTGTGCTCCGCAAGCGCAAGATCAAAGAATGCCCCCAAAGCCGCAACTTGGGACTTTGAGGGTATCCAGACTCAACCCTTTATCCAGGCCCGCCTGGAGAAAATCTAGGATTTTACGGATGTCTGGCTGATCTAACTGCTGGATGTCCTGGCCCATCCACTCTGAGAATTTTTTCCAGACTTTGGAATAGATCTTTTTTGTCGAGGGTTTAAGGCTCTCGCTAATAGTGGAAATTACGTTAGGAGAAAGACCCTTCCCCAAGAATTTTACCCGTTCAAGATCCAGGCCGTAAGCCTGAACTTGTGAACCTCCGGGTAAAGAAGAGGGCCCTGCAGCAATAGGTCCGGTCTTGGTGGAAGGTGGAAAGGCTCTCCTATTGACAGAGATCTCAGGAGGGGAAACCAAGGTCTTTTGGGCCAATAAGGTGCTACCAGAATTACTGACAGGCTTGACCGCAGTAATTTCCTTAGTAGGAGCGGAATTAATGGTAAAGGGGGAAAAGCGTACGCCAAGTCCCAAACCCAGGGGTGAGAGAGAGCGTCCGTGCCCAAGGCCTGTTTCTCCGCGCTTGGGGAAAAGAAAAGCTGGCACTTGGTATTTGCGTTTGACGCAAATAGGTCTATTTCTGGTACCCCCCATTTCGTCACAAGCAGGCTGAACACCTCGGGATGGAGTTCCCACTCTCCTGGGTCCACTTTCTTCCTGCTTAGAAAGTCCGCGGCTGAATTCTCAGCTACTTTTATGTGAAAGGCCGACAGTGACTTGGTTGTGAGTTCCGCCCACTGAAGGATCCTTCCCGCCAACTGCTGCAGTAGAGGATTCCTGGTGGTACCCTGGTGGCGAATGAGTGACACTGTCGTCATATTATCTGAAAAGAACCTCACATGCTTCATCCCTAAGAGCGATTGCAGGCTACGTAGGGATTTCCACACCGCATTAAGTTCTCTAAAGTTAGACGAACCAGATCTCTCATGAGCGTCCCAAGTACGCTGTATATGACTGCCTTCAAAGTGGGCCCCCCACCCTTTGGCGCTGGCATCTGTTGTGATTATTATTGCAGGGTCCAAGTTCCATTCGGATGCCAGTGACAGGTTGTGCGATGACAACCACCAGCGGAGTGAAGATCTGGCTTTAGCAGAAATAGAGATTGTCTGGTCAAGTGAGGACTGTAACTTGTCCCAATTCTGAAGGATTAGTGACTGGAGACCGCGACTATGGAACTGGGCCCAGGGAACCACACCAATACATGAAGTCATTAGCCCCAGGATCCGCATTGCATCTCTTACTGTTACTCTAGATTTTTTATAGAGAGTGGAACATTCCTCTAAAATAAGCTGTTTCCTTAGAGGAGGAAGGGACGAATTTTGGAGACTGGAATCCAGAATGACTCCCAGGAATTTTTTCCTGGTTTCTGGTTCCATGTTGGATTTTAGATCATTCCAACCCAGGTCCTTAAACAGTTGAAGCGTGGAACCCAAGTGTGACCTCAGAATAGTCGGGGAATCTGCCACCAACAGGAAGTCGTCCAAGTAGGGGACGATAATAATCCCACGATTGCGAAAAATCACCACCTTGGAAAAAATCCGCAGAGCAGAGGAAATTCCAAATGGGAGGCAAATAAACTGAAAGTGACAGATTTCCTCTTCCATTCTCAGCGCAAACCTCAGGAACTTTTGCGAGTTGGCGTAAATAGGGATGTGAAAGTAAGCATCCTTTAGGTCAATTGTAGCCATTACATTATCCCTGGCAATTAGGGGAGTTGCAGTTCTGATAGTCTCCATTTTAAATTTCCTATACTCAATGAATTTATTCAGTTCTTTGAGGTTAATTATTGTGCGGTGGGAGCCATCTGGTTTGGGAACCAGAAAAAGGGGGGAATAAAATCCCTTCCCCTGTTCCTTCTTGGGGACGGGGATAACCGCGCCAAGATCCAGCAGGTTCTGTACACCTCCCAACAGAGCCTGCTCTAGGCCTGGAGACTGGATTGAGGTTACAATAAATCTGTCAGGGGGGCGAGATTCTAGTTCGATCTTGTACCCCTCCACCACCAGGTGTAGCACCCACTCGTTAGTCGTTATGTTACGCCAACTAGTGGCAAAACGAGCCAGTCTACCGCCCACCGGGCACGAAGATGCGGGCTGAGGGACAACAATAAGAGTCTTACCCCTTCCACCCTTCGAATAAGACCATCTTCCAGTCTTCCCTTTCCCAGCGTATGTAGACGAGGGACGTGGAGTGAAGGGTCTCTTGGGCGGTCTGATGGCTGGCAGTCCCTGGTTCTTGTCAGCTGCTTTTTCCAGCAGGCGATCCAGGTCCGGTCCAAAAATGCGTGCGCCCCGAAAGGGTAGGGTACACAGCTTGTTTTTGGATGTTAAATCCCCCGACCACTCCTTTACCCAGACTGCCCTTCTGGCGGTGTTGGATAGGGCTGCCATGTGAGCTCCGAAGCGGACCGTTTCCATAGAGGCATCCGCCAGAAACCCCGTTGCCATCTGTAGCAGAGGGATGCCGCTCGCAAACTGTTCCCTGGAGGCTTTTTGGTCAATTAGGGACGCGAGCTGATCCAGCCAGACCGCCATGGAGCGAGCCACAGAGGTGGCCGCGATATTGGATTTTATAATATGGCTGGACATGGACCAGGCGTTACGCATGGTCATATCCACTTTATTGTCCAAGGAGTCCTTTAAGTGGGACGTATCTTCAAATGGTAATCCAGACTTCCTGGACACCATAGCGATAGCATCTACTTTCGGCATTTCGTCCAGAAACGCCACCTCGTCTCCCGCAAATAAAAGGCGCTCCATGAACTCCCTAGGGATTAGCGGAGCCTGATCCACACAATCCCACTCGTTCAGGATTAGTTGTTTGAGTGTGGCATTTACAGGAAACGAAGATTTCCGTTGTGGAAGCAATCCCGCAAACATATCGTCTTGCGCCGTGCGGGGTTGCTGCACATCTTCCTCCACCTGCATGGTTCTACGTACAGCTTTTAAAAGTTGATCCATGTCAGCGGTGGAAAAAAGGTACTTTTTCTCCTCCTGCAACACTTCCCCAAGATTATCAAACTCCAAATCTTCCGCCATGTCAGAGTCGGACTCTGACACAGCCGGAGCAGACCTTCGTGTAACCCCTGAGGGCCCAGGTTGGAGGTCCGAGAGGGAGGACTGAACTTCTTCCCGGACAACCGACCGAATTTCGGACATAAGGGAAGATTTTTCCTCCTGCAGAACTTTTGCAGAACAAATGGCACATAATGTTTTGGTGTAGGAGTCGTCGAGTTTGGCCAAGCACACTGGACACTTTTTACTCCTCCTCCTAGCCTCCCTAGGTTTTTGAGTATCCCTGTCCTGAAATGACAAGGGAGAACTCTGTTAGTCAGGAAGTGTATGTAGTGCAGGTGTCTGTAGGTTGGCCCACTGGACCACTTACAGTTTGGAGATTCTCTGGGTTCTCTCTGGCCGACATCATGCGCTTGTGGGATCAACTCCTGTACTTACGATCGATTCCCCGGCGTGAAGAAACACCAGCCGTCTTCCCTGGTGCAGAGGAGCTTTAAAAATTGAATCCGGCGCCAGCTGTGCTAGGCCACGCCCCTTTCACGCTAGGCCACGCCCCTTGCGGAGTGTCCGACGTCACTCCCGGAGCTCCGCCGAGGCCACGCCCCCTTAAGGAATGCTGCTGCTCGGCTCTGGACCCAGAGATGGCGGCCGCCGCCTAAATGACGGCCGCAGTGGTGCCGGAAAGCCCGTGCTTGGACCCAGGCCCACGCAGTCCCCGGTTAGCTCCCAGATGAGGTACTTCCCACTGGGGCAACCGGGGCTGCCAGGAGAGATGCCGCCGCTCACCGGTAAGCCCTGGAACCTCCGGCATGGGACAGCATCGCTGGAGCTCTGCCGCTGCTGTCCTGAAGGGACAGGAAAAGCACTGGTGTTTGGTGGAGGGGAGGTTTCTTTTATGCTCTGCCTTTTCCTGTCCCATCAGGTCAGCAGGTGAGCCACCTCCAGCGTATGCTGTCATGATGTCGAAGGGAAAGTCTCAATATACTGACTAGACGCCTGCGTAACACTGTTGATGCCAGATACAATGGGGCGCCCTTTATGTGGAGACAAACCCTTGTGGATCTTAGGGATACCGTAAAATGTAGGTATCGGAGGATGTTTTGGGTACAAGAAATTTAATTCATTTTGACTGATGAGATTTTGATCTGTCACTCTTGACAGGATTTCAAGAAGGTCCCTTTGGTAGTTACAAGTAGGGTCTTGGTCCAATCTTCCATAAGTGGTATTGTCACTCAATAGGGACATACACATTTCCCTGTACGAGTGATCATCCATCACCACGAGATTCCCTCCCTTATCCGACTGCTTAACCACTATACTCTTGTCGTTTTCAATTTGGAGTAGAGCTTTTTTCTCCGAGTGGCTTAAATTGTGATAATGAAACCGTTTCTTGCCGTGTGATAATGTTTTTAATTCATCGGTCACTAGTCTTTCAAAAATGTCGATGTAGGGGGAATCATTGATGGGCGGCATACTTGTGTTTTTCAGTTTGAGAGATGTAAAGGGGCCTTCTCCCGGTGGTTTGTTGGCTCACTTGCCAATTCTTCAATATCATTGAGGGCCTGTAAGTCCTCTATGTCTATTCCTAGTTCAGCACTTTTCTTTCGGTTCTGAATTGCATAGAATTTTTTCCATTTAAGTTTCCTTAAAAAGAGTGCAATATCTTTTTTCCATATGAATGGATCATATCGACACGTAGGGACGAATGAAAGGCCTTTACTTAAAACTTGTGTTTCTTCTATAGAAAAGGGTCTCGAGGATAGATTAATGTTTGCTCTATTTTCCTGCACATCTGTGAACATAAAGTGCAGTAAAACATGCAGATGTGTGTGCAGATACACAACTCTCATTGTGCAGATACACGTACACCTGTGTGACACCGGCCTTACTGTCCAAACTTCAGAAAATTATATATGGTCTAACGCAACAGCCGGAGCACGAACGCCAATGTAAAAGAAAATGGGCATACAAAAGAAAATTTCCAAAGGCAGACAGACCCCTGCATGTAGACCCCCAAGAACAGACCCCTAAGTACAGCCCTCCGCCTACAGACCAACGAGTACAGACTCCCAAGTACAGCCCTCCACCTGTATACCCCCGAGTACAGCCCTCCGCCTACAGACCAACGAGTACAGACTCCCAAGTACAGCCCTCCACCTGTATACCCCCGAGTACAGCCCTCCGCCTACAGACCAACGAGTACAGACTCCCAAGTACAGCCCTCCACCTGTATACCCCCGAGTACAGCCCTCCGCCTACAGACCAACGAGTACAGACTCCCAAGTACAGCCCTCCACCTGTATACCCCCGAGTACAGACCTCCGCCTACAGACCAACGAGTACAGACTCCCAAGTACAGCCCTCCACCTGTATACCCCCGAGTACAGACCTCCGCCTACAGACCAACGAGTACAGACTCCCAAGTACAGCCCTCCACCTGTATACCCCCGAGTACAGACCTCCGCCTACAGACCAACGAGTACAGACTCCCAAGTACAGCCCTCCACCTGTATACCCCCGAGTACAGACCTCCGCCTACAGACCAACGAGTACAGACTCCCAAGTACAGCCCTCCGCCTGTATACCCCCGAGTACAGACCTCCGCCTACAGACCAACGAGTACAGACTCTCAAGTACAGCCCTCCGCCTGTATACCCCCGAGTACAGACCCCCGAGTACAGGCCTCCGCCTGTATACCCCCGAGTACAGGCCTCCGCCTGTATACCCCCGAGTACAGGCCTCCGCCTGTATACCCCCGAGTACAGGCCTCCGCCTGTATACCCCCGAGTACAGGCCTCCGCCTGTATACCCCCGAGTACAGGCCTCCGCCTATAGACCCCCCCCGAGTACAGGCCTCCGCCTATAGACCCCCCCCGAGTACAGGCCTCCGCCTATAGACCCCCCCCGAGTACAGGCCTCCGCCTATAGACCCCCCCGAGTACAGGCCTCCGCCTATAGACCCCCCCGAGTACAGGCCTCCGCCTATAGACCCCCCCGAGTACAGGCCTCCGCCTATAGACCCCCCCGAGTACAGGCCTCCGCCTATAGACCCCCCCGAGTACAGGCCTCCGCCTATAGACCCCCCCGAGTACAGGCCTCCGCCTATAGACCCCCCCGAGTACAGGCCTCCGCCTATAGACCCCCCCGAGTACAGGCCTCCGCCTATAGACCCCCCCGAGTACAGGCCTCCGCCTATAGACCCCCCCGAGTACAGGCCTCCGCCTATAGACCCCCCCCGAGTACAGGCCTCCGCCTATAGACCCCCCCGAGTACAGGCCTCCGCCTATAGACCCCCCGAGTACAGGCCTCCGCCTATAGACCCCCCGAGTACAGGCCTCCGCCTATAGACCCCCCGAGTACAGGCCTCCGCCTATAGATCCCCCCGAGTACAGGCCTCCGCCTATAGATCCCCCCGAGTACAGGCCTCCGCCTATAGACCCCCCCGAGTACAGGCCTCCGCCTATAGACCCCCCGAGTACAGGCCTCCGCCTATAGACCCCCCGAGTACAGGCCTCCGCCTATAGACCCCCCGAGTACAGGCCTCCGCCTATAGACCCCCCGAGTACAGGCCTCCGCCTATAGACCCCCCGAGTACATGCCTCCGCCTATAGACCCCCCGAGTACAGGCCTCCGCCTATAGACCCCCCCGAGTACAGGCCTCCGCCTATAGACCCCCCCGAGTACAGGCCTCCGCCTATAGACCCCCCGAGTACAGGCCTCCGCCTATAGACCCCCCGAGTACAGGCCTCCGCCTATAGATCCCCGAGTGCAGGCCTCCGCCTATAGATCCCCGAGTGCAGACCTCCGCCTATAGATCCCCGAGTGCAGACCTCCGCCTATAGATCCCCGAGTACAGACCTCCGCCTATAGATCCCCGAGTACAGACCTCCGCCTATAGATCCCCGAGTACAGACCTCCGCCTATAGATCCCCGAGTACAGACCTCCGCCTATAGATCCCCGAGTACAGACCTCCGCCTATAGATCCCCGAGTACAGACCTCCGCCTATAGATCCCCGAGTACAGACCTCCGCCTATAGATCCCCGAGTACAGACCTCCGAGTACAGACCTCCGCCTATAGATCCCCGAGTACAGACCTCCGCCTATAGATCCCCGAGTACAGACCTCCGCCTATAGATCCCCGAGTACAGACCTCCGCCTATAGATCCCCGAGTACAGACCTCCGCCTATAGATCCCCGAGTACAGACCTCCGCCTATAGATCCCCGAGTACAGACCTCCGCCTGCAGACCCCCGAGTACAGACCTCCGCCTGCAGACCCCCGAGTACAGACCTCCGCCTGCAGACCCCCGAGTACAGACCTCCGCCTGCAGACCCCCGAGTACAGACCCCCGCCTGCAGACCCCCGAGTACAGACCCCCGAGTACAGACCCCCGAGTACAGACCCCCGAGTACAGACCCCCGAGTACAGACCCCCGAGTACAGACCCCCAAGTACAGACCTCCGCCTATAGACCCGAGTACAGACCTCCAAGAACCGACCTCTGCATATAGACCCCCGAGTACAGAACTCTGCCTAAAGATCCCTGAGTACAGACTTCCGCCTATAGACCCCTGAGTACAGACCCCCAAGTACAGACCTCCGCCTATAGACCCGAGTACAGACCTACGCCTATAGACCCCTGAGTACAGACCTCCACCTGTAGACCCCCAGGTACAGACTTCCGCCTGTAGACTGAGTACAGACCTCCGCCTATAGACCCCTGAGTACAGACCTCCGCCTATAGACCCCTGAGTACAGACCTCCGCCTATAGACCCCTGAGTACAGACCTCCACCTATAGATCCCTGAGTACAGACCTCCACCTATAGATCCCTGAGTACAGACCTCCGCCTATAGACTCCTGAGTACAGACCCCCGCCTACAGACCCCTGAGTCTAGCCTCCGCCTGTAAACCCACGTATATTTTCACCACTGGAAGACGAGATATTAAATACACATATCAATGACCCGCTAGAAGGATTGTGAAGTAAAATAGCAAAATTTGCAGAGGATACAAAACTCCGTAAAATATTAACCCAAGAGAGGAGCAAGGAGGACGCAAGAGGATCAGGATTAGGCCGCCTGAACACGGGCAGATTTGCATTGTGGAATCCGCGGTCGGCGTCTGCACCACAGCACCGCAGCAAATACCATCCATAGGATGTGTTAGGGAAAAACTCCCGTTAGTATGTCATCCGGCGTCCAAATTGTAATGAGTACTCATCATTGTCTAAGTAATACCGATCGGCAGGGACAATGAAAATGTGTACAGCTGCATTTAGTGTACAATTCATCTCCACGTTTATTGGTCATTGCAAGTTCTTTTTATAGACATATCACATATTTATAGTGACGTTGATTCTGAGCCAAACATTACATAGGTGTTTACATCATTCAATAGCCTGCCACATGTTTAATCAAAGTCCATTCGTAATACCTAAAATTTTCCATTCTTCAGCGGTTTAGTGTGTTTACTTTTTATAGATTTATTTTGAGGTAAGTATATTGCTTATACCTATCAATTTCTGTTACTTTATCTGTTATCTTTCTGTAGCTCTCTCTCTTATCAATCTTATATCTGTACTTCAACCATCTCCTGACTAGTCACCAGTTATGGTTTATTGCTGGTTAAGTCAAGCTGACATTCTAGCAAAGCCTGGTGATTACAAGAAATGATTTCTCTGAAAAGTAGAATCCAACATAATATCACAAAAGCTGGGGTCCTGGGTAATTTCCCCCCACAGGAGGATATGGAAAAACACTTTCCTGCTCGCTTGTGGAAAACAATTGCAGTTTCCGCGAGCGCAGGAAAAATCGCAGCATACTCTATTTTCGTGTAGTGTCCACAGGGACAGCTTCCATAGAGGTCAGTGGAAGTCGTCCGACCCGACCGCAATTATCATTACAGACAGGTTGCGGATTCTGCGCCATCGCCTAGCAACAGAGCAGGAAAAAAAAAACATTTAAAAAAAAATCTGTACTGCGCATGTCCAACAGTGAGCCCCCGGGTCCCTCCGCCGTACAGAAAAAGAAAAGAAATTGCAGGTATGCGTGGACGGCAGCTGTGGCCAAAGTCAGATTCCGCTGCGGACTCCTGCATGCGGAATCTGGTTCTGAGATGCAGGCAGCCTTAGTTGGGAGCAGAAAAGTAGCAAAACGGCAGGAAATACATGTCACCATTACACACTAATGGGAAACCACTGGGGACACCGACATGGGAAAGGACTTGGGGGTTTATAACTGTAACTGTAAACTGACCCGTGTCAGGCAGCTGCTGCCAAGGCAAACAGGATCACTAGGTGCATCAATAGAGGTCTAAGGGCAGATGACAAGAACATTGTTCTTCCTCTTTACAAGTCACTGGTCAGATCACACATGGGATATTGTGGACAGTTTTGGGCACTGACACTCAAGAAGGACATATCAGAGCTTAAGCGGGTACAAAGGTGGGCAACTAAAGTAATAAATGGTATGGAGCTAATAACTATATTAAATTTATCAGGGGTCAGTACAGAGATCTCTTCCATCATGTATTATACCCAGGACTGTAACAAGGGGGCACTCTAATAATTATGTATAGCTATATCAGGGGTCAGTACAGAGATCTCTTCCATCAAGGGGGTGCTCTAATAACTATGTGTAATATATAATATACTGTAACAGGGGTCTGTATAGAGATCTCTCCCATCATCTATTATACCCAGGACTATAACAGGGGGGCGCTCTAATAACTATGTATAGATATATCAGGGTTCAGTACAGAGATCTCTCCATCATCTATTATACCTAGGACTGTAACAAGGGGGCGCTTTAATAACTATGTATAATATATCAGAGGTCAGTACAGAGATCTCTCCTATCATCTATTATACCCAGGACTGTAACAAGGGGGCGCTCTAATAACTATGTATAGATATATTGGGTGTCAGTACAGAGATCTCTCCCATCATCTATTATACCCAGGACTATAACAAGGGGGCACTCTAATAACTATGTATAGATATATCAGGGTTCAGTACAGAGATCTCTCCATCATCTATTATACCTAGGACTGTAACAAGGGGGCGCTTTAATAACTATGTATAATATATCAGAGGTCAGTACAGAGATCTCTCCCATCATCTATTATACCCAGGACTGTAACAAGGGGGCGCTCTAATAACTATGTATAGATATATCGGGTGTCAGTACAGAGATCTCTTCCATCATCTATTATTCCCTATTCAGGACTGTAACAAGGGAGGGGCTGGTGAGGATCCAGTGGTCATGGTGCACGTTGGCACTAATGAACAAATTAGAGGTCAATGGAGGGCCCTCAAAAATGATTTCAGGGACTTAGGGGCCAAGCTTAGGGCAAGGACCTCCAGGGTAGTTTTCTTGGAAATACTACCTGCACCTAAATCCACACTAGAAAGGCAGCAGCATCTTAGGGAGGTAAACAAGTGGCTCTGGAGTTGGTGTAAGAAGGAGGGATTTGGGTTCTTCGAGAACTGGGCTGACTTTGCCATCGGCTACAGGCTCCACCGTAGGGAGGGGCTGCATCTCAAAGGGGAGGCGGCAGCTGTGCTGGGGGAGAAGATGGCTAGAAGGCTGGAGGAGTGTTTAAACTAGGGACTGGGGGGAGGGCAAAAAGAGAAACAAGGAGGTAGTCAGTGTAGCTAGCGACCTGGGTCTAAGTAATGGGAATGGGGGTAGAGAGGGGGGTGGGGTTAGTTCAGTTAGAACTGACAGATCAGCCAATAGTACGATTAGTAACAAAATGAATTTTAAAAAAACAACCGTATAAATTTGTATGGCAACGAATGCAAGAAGTCTGATCAGCAAAGTGGGTGAGCTTGAAGCGAGAATGTCTGATGAAAATTCCGATATAGTTGGAATAACGGAAACATGGCTTGATGATAAGTGCGATTGGGCGGTAAATTTACAAGGTTACAATTTCTTTAGAAGAGACCGTTGAAACCAGAAAGGGGGAGAGGTATGTCTCCATGGGTAGAAAAACAGGGAGAAAGAAATAACAAAATCCTGATAGGGGTTTTCTATAGGCCACCGAAAGCAACAGAAGAAACGGAAACCTTACTACTAAGGCAGACAGAAGAGGTGTCAAACCGCAACGAAGTAATTATCATGGGGGACTTTAATTATCTGGATATAATATGGTAAAATGAAATCTGCAAATCTCACAAGGGTGATAAGTTCTTGAGAACAATTAAAAGACAATTACCTTACCCAACTTGTGCAGGAGCCAACTAGAGGGAGGGCCACTCTGGACTTAGTATTAACAAACCAGACGAATAATGGGGATGCAGGTTGAGGGGCACTTGAGGAACAGTGACCACAATATAATTAACTTCCAGCTGTCATTCAGTAAGAAGCCTTATCAGCGAGCGACAAATAAATTAAACTTTAGTGAAGCAAAATTTGATTGGCTCAGAACTACTATCGGTAACATTAATTGGGACAACATCCTCAAAAATATCAGTACAGAGGACAAATGGGAAAAGTTTAAAAGGATCCTAATCACCTCATGTGAGCAGTTCATTCCCTTTAAAAATAAAAGAACTACAGGTAAAAGGAAACCAATGTGGCTCGACAGGACAGTAAGGGGGGCAATAAACGAAAAAAAGAAAGTGTTCAAACTACTAAAGCAAGAAAGCAGCGAAGAAGCACTAAAATCATACAGGAAAAAAAACTAAATATGTAAAGATAAGATCAAAACTGCTAAGGAGGAAGCAGAAAGACTGATCGCCAAAGAGAGCAAAAATAACCCGAAACTATTCTTCAATTATATTAACAGTAAAAGGATTTGCACCGAGAGCGCTGGCCCTTTAACAAATAATGGAGAAACCATAGAAGACGATGGGGGGGGGGGGAGGCAAATCTATTAAATAGTTTTTTTTCAAGTGTATTCACGAACAAAAAGGAAATGTCACACGAGATACAGGGGAATAAAATGTTACATACTTAACACAGGATGAAGTGCGGAACCGGTTAAAGAGGATTAAGATCGATAAATCGCCAGGCCCAGATGGAATACACCCACGGGTTCTAAGGGAACTAAGTGATGTGATAGCTAGATCACTATTTCTTATATTTATGGACACTATCAAGACCGGGGGTTGTACCATCAGATTGGCGCATTGCCAATGTAGTTCCAATATACAAAAAGGAGACCAAAAGAGTGCCTGGTAACTACAGGCCGGTAAGTCTCACTTCAGTAACTGGAAAAATACTCAAGGGGTTTCTGAGAGACGCCATCCTGGAGTACCTTAAGGAGAACAACGGAATAACTCCTCACCAGCATGGATTCATGATGGGGCCATCATGTCAGACCAATCTGATCAGCTTCTGCGATGAAGTAAGCTCTAGGCTGGACCTAGGAGAGTCTTTTGATCTCGTATATCAGCTTTTTTAGAATTAGACCTTTCCACCATCCAGCCACTTTCAGTAAGACCCAACAATCAGCACCATCCAAATACCCACTCAAATCACCTATTATCCACAAAAACCAGAGTGATACCTACCCAGACAATGAATTCTCTGCACCAACCATCCATCAGCAAATCCAAAATTTCTCAATTTTACCCTCCTCCACATCCGTCACCCAACACATGCAAAAGAAGTATAAGAGAAGAAGGAAAAAAAGAAGGGGGAAACATTCTATACTCCCAGGTCAATTTCATAGAAGCTCGAGAAGTATGGGATTTTTAACATCCCTCAACATTTATTATCAAAAAGGAAGCTGAATTACTGTCTAAAGGCCTATCTATCTGTTAGTCCAACATGTTCCCCGAATCTCTTTGACCTTTTTCATCAATATAAATCATTTTATGAGGAAACTTACAATTCCTCATTTTTCTTTTTTTAAAGGGAACAGGCCACATTTGGGGAGTATCCCTGAAACTCAAGAATTGGCCTTAGATTTATTTTTGGAGGATCCCTTAATATTAGATTTAAAGCCTAAAAGTAAGTTCTACCCACTTGAGAACAGGCACAATTGATATTGAAATTTTTTATCAACAAGTCTTAGAGGACCTCAGCATTTTGTGCAAAAACGGATACAAACCCTGACCCTTTCAAGACAGCAACAACTACTTCTGCAGCTTTCCTGCTCAGGTGGTGGGGATTGAGCTGGCTGGGCGTGCGTGTGTCAGCCAGCCAGCTAATGACTCTAGGTCAGTACATATAAGAGCTGTCTTCCCACGTGTGGGTGTGGCCGGCTGTCTTCCCACGTGTGGGTGAGGCAGGCTGTCTTCCCACGTGTGGGTGAGGCAGGCTGTCTTCCCAGGTGTGGGTGAGGCAGGCTGTCTTCCCAGGTGTGGGTGAGGCAGGCTGTCTTCCCAGGTGTGGGTGAGGCAGGCTGTCTTCCCAGGTGTGGGTGAGGCAGGCTGTCTTCCCAGGTGTGGGTGAGGCAGGCTGTCTTCCCAGGTGTGGGTGAGGCAGGCTGTCTTCCCAGGTGTGGGTGAGGCAGGCTGTCTTCCCAGGTGTGGGTGAGGCAGGCTGTCTTCCCAGGTGTGGGTGAGGCAGGCTGTCTTCCCAGGTGTGGGTGAGGCAGGCTGTCTTCCCAGGTGTGGGTGAGGCAGGCTGTCTTCCCAGGTGTGGGTGAGGCAGGCTGTCTTCCCAGGTGTGGGTGAGGCAGGCTGTCTTCCCAGGTGTGGGTGAGGCAGGCTGTCTTCCCAGGTGTGGGTGAGGCAGGCTGTCTTCCCAGGTGTGGGTGAGGCAGGCTGTCTTCCCAGGTGTGGGTGAGGCAGGCTGTCTTCCCAGGTGTGGGTGAGGCAGGCTGTCTTCCCAGGTGTGGGTGAGGCAGGCTGTCTTCCCAGGTGTGGGTGAGGCAGGCTGTCTTCCCAGGTGTGGGTGAGGCAGGCTGTCTTCCCAGGTGTGGGTGAGGCAGGCTGTCTTCCCAGGTGTGGGTGAGGCAGGCTGTCTTCCCAGGTGTGGGTGAGGCAGGCTGTCTTCCCAGGTGTGGGTGAGGCAGGCTGTCTTCCCAGGTGTGGGTGTGGTCGGCTGTCTTCCCAGGTGTGGGTGTGGTCGGCTGTCTTCCCAGGTGTGGGTGTGGTCGGCTGTCTTCCCAGGTGTGGGTGTGGTCGGCTGTCTTCCCAGGTGTGGGTGAGGCCAGCTGTCTTCCCAGGTGTGGGTGAGGCCAGCTGTCTTCCCAGGTGTGGGTGAGGCCAGCTGTCTTCCCAGGTGTGGGTGAGGCCAGCTGTCTTCCCAGGTGTGGGTGTGGCCAGTTGTCTGTCTGTTGTGTGAGCAGGTTCTGTGTTTGGTTGCTGCAAGAAAGGTTTGTGTTTGGTTGTGTCATTGGACTCCTGGTTAGTGTAGGGACTAGTGGTATAGCCATGAGCCGTGACGTGGCCCGCTAGCTTCCATATTTTGATCAAAATGTCAACTAATACCTGGCATTTATAGCGTTAACATCTGCTACTAGTGTTTGCATTTTTGCTGCTGTATGGTGTGATTCTGGCTCTGTGTGCCTTCTGACTCTGTCAAGCTGTTCCTGATAGTGGTGGCATGTGTATGTGTCCTATGTAGGGTGTGTGGATTCCTAGGAGCAGCTAGGGCCCAGATCTGAAGACCGCTGGGGCACCCTTTATTGAGGGCGATGTCCCTGCACAGGTAGTTCTGTGTCACTTACCCTAGTAGAAGATCGGGAGAGATGCTAAGCTGTGGTAGCTCACCTGGTGCTCCCTATCAATCTGGGTCACATTCATCTGGGCCTGGTGATCACTTGCACGTGCGAACGTGACACCTACCATTTAGTGACTTACACTGCAGTTAGCTAAGACTTACCTGTCACTTATTGAATCTTTAGGCACATAGAAATCTTCCTTCGAAAGATACGCTGCTGCAGTTCCACCACCAAAGTAAGTTTTCTTCAGAAGATTACCAATGTGATTAGAAACAATCAGAGCTCCCAGGCCGGTTGGGAATCCAAATATCTTGTAGAATGAAACGTTGACCAAGTCTGGTTGGTATACTGCCAAGTCTAGTGGGGATGTACTGACAAAGGACGCTGCATCCAACAGCACAGCCCAGTTGCCCGGGAGCCTGGCGGGCAGCATTTTCCCAGTCTGGATCTTTTTTATCCATGAGAGAGGATACTTGGTGCCTGAAAAATTGCTAAGTGCCGGATAGCAAAAAAGATGGAAGGTGCCGTCATTGTGAGGCTTCACTGTTTGAGCTTCTGACTCTATGAGGTCCTCTGGTGTAACTGGAATGGATGACACATTGAACATTTTCATTATCCCCCTCATTCCGACCACTGAGGTGTGATTATCAGTCAAGTAACCAAAGCAGCTGCCTGAATTTCTTGAACTTTTAGAAGTCCATGGAAAGTTTTCAGCCACGAGCTTAAGAGCTGCCGTACTCCCGGAAGTAAAGATGACAGTGTAGTCTTCAGAAGATGTGTTAAAGTGTTGTAATATTCTAAAGGAAAAAGAACAAAGAGCTTAAAAAACATCATCCCATTCTGCGGGGCCCTAAAATATACACAATTATTTATTTGGCTCCACCCACACAAATACGTTAGATATCAGGCACGCAGGTCATTGGAGCCCCATAACGCCTCAATTGTTTGGCATGAAAATAACATGTCCATTGGGTAGAGGTCTGGGGAATATCTAGTGAACCCCAACGGGGGGCAGAGAGTATAATGTACATACAACTGTGTCCTTTCTCATTTTCCCTCTTGGCTCAATATATCCAGAGATGTGAGATAATAATAATAAACTTTATTTGTATAGCACCAACATATTCCGCAGCGCTTAAATGATTGGCTTAGAATATCAGTAAGTCATGTTTTTTTTCAGTCATGAGAAGTCTATGTTAGGGCACCCAGTGGATATGATGGGAATTGCAGCCTGTCAATGGCTTTGCTAGCATTTCATGATATTACTTCACGGCAAACAATATTAGTCATCTAAAGGTTCAACCATTCCTCTCCCTTCATATCCACCCTTAGGGTGGCTTCACACGAGCGTGTGCATACGTGAGCACAAAAACATGCGTCTATTATAACCAATGCTACCCTATGGTGTGTGTACATGTCCGTGTTTTACAGGCATGTGTCTGTAATGATAGGACATGCATGCACCATAGGGAATGCATGCATTGCCTTCAATGAAGCAGCAGCTGCTGCCAGCGGCTCCATTGCAGGCAATGGTCTGCCAGGACTCCTTAATTGTTTTTCAGGGAAGAGCTTTAAATATAAACTCTTCCCAGAAAAACAACCATTTTAGTGTAAAAAGAAAATTATATATATATATATATATATATATATATATATATATATATATATATATATATATATATATATATATATATATTATATTTATATTTATTTACCTGTCTGCCGTGGGGATGAAGAACACATCTGCCACATGCGGCAGATGTTTTCTTCATCCCTGTGGGGAATTAAGAATTCCCTACCACAGCTGTCACAGATGACAGCTGTGGTGGAGGATCCAGCTGCTCTCGCCTGTCATTCATTCAGCGAGAGCTGACTGTGATTGGCTGAGTGCCTCAGCCAATCAGAAGCAGCTCTTCCAGCAGGCAGGGATTTTAATTCCATGCCTGCTCAAAGAACTCCATTGCAGAGCTGGGGACAGCGCAGACAGGACACGGCTGAGCGCCGGAGGCTGAAGGAAGGCATGTGGTTTTTTTATTTTTTACACTAGTTTGCCTTGTTTTTGAGGGAAGAGCTTAAATTTAAAGCTCTTCCCTGAAAAACAATTACGGAGTGCCGGCAGACCATTGTCTTCAATGGAGCCCCTGGCAGCAGCCACGGCTCCATTAAAGGCAATGCGCACCTGCATATATGCGTGTTTTTGCGCATACAGGGGTGCGCACTTAGGTACGCCCCTATGCACGCACCAACACACGCTCATGTTAAGCCACCCTTAGAGGTAAAATAGGGGTATGCAGTGTTCGACAATTTGCAGTATTGTATTAGATTTCGGTCATGTGAAAATTGGAGTCCTTAACTAACTTCAATGAAATAATGATAATATGAGAACAGCACTTAGTCAATATAAATTAGGTGAAAATATTTGAGAATAAGGGCACTCACCGATGCAAGCGGCCAGAGCCAAAAGCTCCACTCCCTCTACTTTTTTAGCTGTCTTCTCTAATACAACCAATTAGTAGGTCCTATCTGCCAATTACATAGCAGCTCTCTCCCTCCTTGCTACCTAACCAACCAATAGACACCAGAGTACGGGGAAGCCAATCAGCAAAGTTGCAAATTATGAGGCAGAATATGCATTACAAATGAATCACATGAGGTCATTATTCCCCTCTACTCTTGCTTAGTCAGAACTCATCTGGAATACTGGGTCCATTTCTGGGCACCCCACTTTATACAAGAGATAGACAAACTGGAGCAAGTACAGAGAAGAGTTACCAAGATGGTGATCAGTCTGCAAATCATGTCCTATGAGGAACGGTTAAAGGATTTGGGAATGTTTAGCAGAAGAGAAGGCTGAGAGGAGACTTAATAGCTGTCTACAAATATCTGAAGGGCTGTCACAGTGCAGAGGGATCAGCCCTATTCTCATCTGCACAAGGAAAGACTAGAAGCAATGGGATGAAACTGAACGGGAGGAGACATAGATTAGATATTAGACAGTGAGGGGGATCAGTGAGTGGAACAGGTTGCCACGGGAGATGGGGAGTTCTCCTTCAATGGAAGTCTTCAGAGGCTGGACAGACATCTGTCTGGGATGATTTAGTGATCCTGCATTGAGCAGGGGGTTGGACCTGATGACCCAGGAGGTCCCTTACAACTCTACCATTCTATGAGTCTATGAACAGCAGTACTGCAGCTAAGCGCTATAACAAACAAATGAAAAGCAAGTGTAAGAGTGTGTGACCATACCTCCCAACTTTCGAACAACGAAAAAAGGGGCAACAGTAGGGGTGCGCTGTGGCAAATATTTATGATAGGCCACACACCATGTTTAGGTAAAGCAATGCCCTCTGTATCCCGTAATGCGCTTCAGTGACCCCTGACAACAGTGACTCTCTTAATGGTTCCATTAGTAATAGTGACCCCATTCGTGGCACCAATGGTAATAGTGATCCCCATAAGGGCCCCAGTAGTAACAGTGACCCCGTTAGTGGCCCTAGTAGTAATAGTGACTTCCAAAGGGACCTCAAGTAGTTATAGTACCCCCATAGCGACCCCAGTAGTAGTAGTGACCCTCACGAAGGCCGTTCTCACACATGTGTAAATAAAATGCTGAATTTGAAACCGCAGCGTTTTACCACGATTTCACACTGAGTTGTCAAACACATTCTACTGCGATTGACAGTGTTTTTTATGCATCCTATCATTGTAATTGGTGATGAGGTGCGTTAAAAGTGCTAAAATGCACAAAAATAGAGTAGACAGCACTCCAAAATGGGGAATCTGCAGCACTCACAATAGACAACTCCCAATAGGGTGAGGTGGGAAACGATGCATAGCCACTCCGGGAACGAGAACCTTCAGATCCCAGAAATAATACAGAGGCGGCAGCATAAATAATGAATCGACAATCATGAAGCTTTATTCTTCCATGTTTAAGATCTGTGCAGGCAACGTTTCGACCTGCATGGTCTCTTTCAAGCCTAAAATGTCCTACACATAGTGGCATTAAAGGGGTTGTCTCGCGAAAGCAAGTGGGGTTAAGCACTTCTGTATGGCCATATTAATGCACTTTGTAATGTACATCGTGCATTAAATATGAGCCATACAGAAGTTATTCACTTACCTGCTCCGTTGCTGGCGTCCCCGTTGCCATGGCTCCGTCTAACTTCGGTGTCTTCTTGCTTTTTTAGACGTGCTTGCGCAGATCTATCTTCTCCATTCGGCTCGTCTCGGCATCACCGGCATTTTGGCTCCGCCCCCTTGTAGGCGTCATCGTGAAGCTCCGCCCCCGTCACATGTGCCGATTCCAGCCTCTGATTGGCTGGAATCGGCACATGTGACGGGGGTGGAGCTATAACCTTGTGGGGACAGCTGATTGTGACAAGCCAGTAGTAGTGGTGATTCTTGTACAACAAAACTGTAAGTGAGGCTGGCCTCATTAGGGGACACTAGGTGTGCACACCATTAGAGATAACAATAGTTAAACAACACGCCTGCTGTATAGGAGCATACTACGCCCACGGGATTCGGAC
Organism: Eleutherodactylus coqui; assembly: GCF_035609145.1. Lineage (NCBI taxonomy): Eukaryota > Metazoa > Chordata > Amphibia > Anura > Eleutherodactylidae > Eleutherodactylus > Eleutherodactylus coqui. Next base: position 10,294,307 of record NC_089845.1, read on the forward strand.
TGTTTACTAAACTTCCGTTGCTCATAGTCTCATGGTTACAGCCTTGAGTAACGGAGACACCTGAGTGGGTTTTGTACACTGCATGTCTGCAGACTATGTTAATAATAGTAGAGTTTATCCCCTAAAACAAACAGTGCTCGCTTACATGATTTGTATCGGTTTAACACGACTGATCTTCTTACAGCATTATTTGGACTGTTTTTCTGCATTGCTGTTATTACGAATTGTGAACAAAATACAAGTAATCCCAGGATTTAGTTAGCAGTAATTAGCATCCGCTCATTCTGGAGGAACGGTTTATGGCATGCTTGTCATCATACCATCAGTTACTTGCATGTTCTTAAATAAATATGGTATATATTGGTACTCCTGCTGCCCTTATGAATCTACGCTGCCACACCATCACCCGCAGCACAGACAGCAGTGTAGGTATGGAGGCTGCAGGCGTTGCAGTAGCGACCGAGCCCCTAAGTCAGGGGGCCCAGAGGCCCCCTAACCACACCGCCACCACACCGATCACAGGAGGTATTGCAATATACTTTCCAGCCCTCCCAGCATCCCTGTACCTTCTGTCCAGCCAGTGTCCCGTCTCAATCCTGCTGGCTGCCTATTGGGCTTCGCGAATTTCTGCACAGCATCGCCGACTGCTCCCCTATTTATAAGCAGAGGAAGGAAAGAGTCGCAGCGCCCGGCAGGCAAGCAGCAGCGTCATGACAGATTTAATGATGGGACTGTGGCTTCCACTGCAGAGGCGCAGAGACAGAAGCATTAAAGTGGTTTACACTAAGAAGGGCAAGGATGCTGGGGTTTGGATGAGCGCCGCAGCCCCTTCAAGCAGCTGATCGGCAGGGACCCAGAGGAGCGCCCCCCCCCCCCCACTAATCAGATACTGATGGCCTATCCTGAGGACAAGGTATTAAATTTAAAGTCTGGTTAACCCCTTTAGGGCTCCCACACACTTGGTTTTTTTAACGCTGCGATATCGCTGCGTTTAACGTTAAAAACGCATTGCACAAAAATCGCAGAAGCACAAACTTGTGATTTTTGTACGATGCGATTTTAACATTAGAAAGTCCAATTGACATTTGTGGGAGGGAAACCAGGGGGCTTTGGCGTTTGGTGGCTCCGTTACACTCAGAGCGCTGTTTCATTGGGGATGGAGAACTACCAGGGGTTCACTTATATCTTGGGCGCACAAAAAAGGTACTGAGAAATTGTATTTTGCCCCTGAGGTCATATGTTTTTGTCCCAAGCCCCCCATTGGCTGTCTATTGGGATACGTGTGTTACGTGTGCCTTAATGTCTATGACTAAGGGCAACATGCTTGCCTGAAACATGTCGGACGGCTCACGCTAACTGTTCCTCCATGTCTAATCTGGATCATCAAATAGACGGCAAGCTTTTAACCCAACGCTGGACTTTCTCCATTTTCCTGAGCGCTGCCATGAAGCAGCCATGTCCTATCGTAGTGCGTATTACGTACAGTAGAGACCGTTGGAATAAACTGGTGAGCATTAATACACACGAAGTATGCAGGAAATCAATGGGATTGTGTGCACTCTAATCTACACGGATAAAGAGACTGCCGAGAGGATGAAGGATACACGGCAACTGCGGATTTCAGCCCATGGATACACTGCGTATACGCCTGTGTGAATACACCCTTAGGGCGCTTTGGATTCCAATGCATCAGATCACATGGCCGTATACCCGTGATGTAAAAGTGCCCTGCTGGCCAATGTAGTGCCCGGCGTTTTTATGTCGGGCCCAAAAGATAGTCCTGGAACTATCTTTTGGGCCAGAGTACGACCAGCCGCTGTCGTTGACTCCTATGGGAGCCAACGACAGCGGCCGGAGAAGGGAGATGCGAGGGAGTTTAGCAGGGTGACTTTTAAACTCCCTTCCTCTTCTCTCCTCCCCTCCGGCTGATTGCAATGGGAGGGGGTAGGGCGGAGATAAGCAATGCCCCACCCCTCCCATTGCTGGATGTGGGCAAGGGTGGGATGGGGGCGGAGATAAGCTTCTGTCCCCTCCCACCCCATGTACACAGCCAGCAATCGGAGAAGGTGTGACAGGGCAGTGCTTAGCTCCGCCCCCATCCTATCCCTTCCCATTGCAATAAGCTGAAGGGGAGGAGAGAGAAGGTGAGCCAGCGAGGAAGGGGGGGAGGGAAAGGGGCAACAGCATGGCGGCTTCGGAATATATGCGCCGCGCCTATGCCGTCTCAACAGGCGCACAGATGTTAGTTTTATGTGCCCATTCGCAAGTTTTTACACCTCACATCACAGTGTATATTGGCCGGCCGTAAAAAAAGAGTGTGAAAGAGCCCTCAGATACATTTTCCTTAATTGGGGCCTTATTGACATGGTCATGTGATCAGGGAGGAACGAGTGTTTGTTCACGCTGTTGGATTCCGTCTTGAGGTTCATTGACAGGTGCAAAAATGTCATTGTGCTGGAGCGCTGACGGGAAGCGGGCAGAACCGCTCACAGTCATTAGTCAGACAGCACTCTGGTGTCCGTTTGACACAGATTCCATTAATTATCACTATATTTGGAGTATACAATAGTGTAGTGACTATGTTATTGTATAATCCAAATATGGTGGAAATGAATGAATAGACTTATCACCCACCCATATCCATCGCCGCTGATACCCGCACTAATCCTGAGAGTGGGAGTCCTGTGCCCTCCTCTTCTCAGGATTCTCGCCTCACCCACCCGCAGTGACCCATATCCATCGCCGCTGATACCCGCACTAATCCTGAGAGTGGGAGTCCTGTGCCCCCCTCTTCACAGGATTCTCGCCTCACCCACCCGCAGTGACCCATATCCATCGCCGCTGATACCTGCACTAATCCTGAGAGTGGGAGTCCTGTGCCCCCCTCTTCGCAGGATTCTCGCCGCACCCACCCGCAGTGACCTATATCCATCGCCGCTGATACCCGCACTAATCCTGAGAGTGGGAGTCCTGTGCCCCCCTCTTCGCAGGATTCTCGCCTCACCCACCGGCAGTGATGTCAGATTGAATGGAGCGCACATGCATCCCATCACTCAATTCATTTCAGAGGGGCAGCCGGACTAGCTGACTACAAACACTTGGCATCTCCAGTAGTCCCCTGGGTAATGAGTGCAGCAGCACCGTGCATGCATGACCGCCGCTCCATTCAGTCTGCTCCTAACTGTGGGGTGAGCAGGAGGGGAAGGGGGCATGGGACCCCCATTGTCATGATTGGTGGGGTTTCAGCGGTGAGCCCCCCATTAGTTAAAGTTAATGACCTTGGATAGGTGATAAAGTCTCTTGTGGTAAACTCCCTGATATTATGTCCCATTGGCATGGGACGAGTCATCTAAGTGACTGCATGAGCGCTGATGTAAGTGTGAGGTCGTTCGCACTCGTGCAGGGGATTCAAACAGATCCCCACTGGATCACTGGCTTCTCGCTGAACGCTTCATGCTCTATGTGAAGTGCTGAGCATTTAGATGGAACCACAAGCCAGCGATCCTGCGATACTTTTCATGCTGTCTGAAAGTTAGTGCTAACGAGAGGTGAAGGAACAGTAAATGATTATTTTGCACTTACACTGAGCGATTGCCGCTCTTTTCAGTTTGTTTGAATGACTTTTGAGAGATGATTGCCTGGTGTGAATGGCCCTTAATGAAGGTACGTTCCATCTGCCCAACTGATCGCAGTAAATGTGACCGCAACATTCATTCACGTTTCCTTTAGATTGCGGTAATGTAGAACTAACCAACATACGGCAGTGTGACTATAAACTACGGCTGACAGCCCACCGCACCGCCGGGGTCTCTGGTTGGCTTTCTCAACAAACACCGGAATACTTCAGTCTACAAGAATATAAGGACATAAGAGCGTTAACAAGCCAATTAACTGCGACTCCATGCTGACATCGGAGGGATTGTCTCCAGGCTCATGATAGCAGGTGACAAACATAACTTCAGGAATAGATGCCTCAGCGGAGGATCCTGGCAGGAGAAAGGTCATGACTGACCCCTGCCGAGAATCAATCCCAGCGAAGAGGAGCCACTAGACGCACGCTACAACTTACTTCTAGCTGGCTGCTAACTACGAGCACCTAGCATCTCTACCCCATCGCCGTCTCACCGGCAGCCGGACACAGCGAGGCACATTT
>NC_089845.1:10655959-10673459 GCF_035609145.1 Eleutherodactylus coqui
CAGGGCCAGAAGACATACATTATTCATTGAATAGATGCAGTGTGGCTTGTCCTTTGAAAAACAAGGGAAAAAATTCTATTTCGCCTGCCTCTGACAGTCCTCAGGGCTCTGGGTACGTGTGTGCTGCATGCAGAACGTTAAAAAAAATCAGACGCAGCCAGCTACGTTTTACTGCAGGCTTGCGCCAATTTTTTTCCTGCATGGGAAATCCCTGATCTGCTGTAGCGAATAACTTTGCATCACTGCAGTTCTCTGACACATTTGCAGGGCCACAACACAGTTATTAAACTTAGTAGTATTCATTGAATACACGCAGTGTGGCTTGTCCTTTGAAAAACAAGGGAAAAAATTCTATTTCGCCTGCCTCTGACAGTCCTCAGGGCTCTGGGTACGTGTGTGCTGCGTGCAGAACGTTAAAAAAAATCAGACGCAACCAGCTACGTTTTACTGCAGGCTTACGCCACTTTCTTTCCTGCCTGGGAAATCAAATCACTGGTAATACACCATGCTGAGGGGTAGGGGTAGGCTTATAGGACGTGGACGCGGGCGAGGACGCGGAGGCCCAAGTCAGGCTGTGGGCACAGGCCGAGCCAGTGCGGTGTCCAGGGGTAGAGGCAGGGCCAGACCGAATAATCCACCAACTGTTTCCCAAAGCGCCCCCTCGCGCCATGCCACCCTGCACAGGTCAAGGTGCTCTACGGTGTGGCAGTTTTTCACAGAGATGCCTGACGACCGACGAACAGTGGTGTGCAACCTTTGTCGCGCCAAGATCAGCTGGGGAGGCACCACCAACAGCATGCGCAGGCATATGATGGCCAAGCACCCCACAAGGTGGGACGATGCCCGTTCACCGCCTCCGGTTTGCACCACTGCCTCTCCCCCTGTGCCCCAACCTGCCACTGAGATCCAACCCCCCTCTGAGGACACAGGCACTACCGTCTCCTGGCCTGCACCCACACCCTCACCTCCGCTGTCCTCGGCCCCATCCAGCAATGTCTCTCAGCGTAGCGTCCAGACGTCGCTAGTGCCACAGTTTGAGCGCAAGCGCAAGTACGACGCCACGCACCCGCACGCTCAAGTGTTAAACGTGCACATTGCAAAATTGATCAGCCTAGAGATGCTGCCGTATAGGCTTGTGGAAACGGAGGCTTTCAAAAGCATGATGGCGGCGGCTGCCCCGCACTACTCGGTTCCCAGTCGCCACTACTTTTCCCGATGTGCCGTCCCAGCCCTGCACGACCACGTCTCCCGCAACATTGTACGCGCCCTCACCAACGCGGTTACTGCCAAGGTCCACTTAACAACAGACACGTGGAGAAGCACAGGCGGGCAGGGCCACTATATCTCCCTGACGGCACATTGGGTGAATTTAGTGGAGGCTGGGACAGAGTCAGAGCCTGGGACCGCTCACGTCCTACCCACCCCCAGAATTGGGGGCCACAGCTCGGTGGTGGTATCTGCGGCGGTGTATGCTTCCTCCACTAAAGCACCTTCCTCCTCCTCCTCCTCCAACGCAACCTCTGTCTCGCAATCAAGATGTGTCAGCAGCACGTCGCCAGCAGTCGGTGTCGCGCGGCATGGCAACACAGCGGTGGGCAAGCGTCAGCAGGCCGCGCTGAAACTACTCAGCTTAGGAGAGAAGAGGCACACGGCCCACGAACTGCTGCAGGGTTTGACAGAGCAGACCGACGGCTGGCTTGCGCCGATGAGCCTCCAACCGGGCATGGTCGTGTGTGACAATGGCCGTAAGCTGGTGGCGGCTCTGCAGCTCGGCAGCCTCACGCACGTGCCATGCCTGGCCCATGTCTTTAATTTGGTGGTTCAGCGCTTTCTGAAAAGCTACTCCCACTTGTCATACCTGCTCGGAAAGGTGCGCCAGCTCTGCGCACATTTCCGCAAATCCCACACGCACGCTGCCACCCTGCGGACACTGCAACATAGGTTTAATCTGCCAGTGCACCGACTGCTGTGCGACGTGCCCACACAGTGGAACTCTACGCTCCACATGTTGGCCAGAGTCTATGAGCAGCATAGAGCTATAGTGGAATACCAACTCCAACTTGCGCGGCGCAGTGGGAGTCAGCCTCCTCAATTATTTACAGAAGAGTGGCCCTGGTTGGCAGCCATCTGCCAGGTCCTTGGAAAATTTGAGGAGTCTACCCAGGTGGTGAGCGGCGATGCTGCAATCATTAGCGTCACCATTCCTCTGCTATGCATCTTGAGAAGTTCCCTGCAAAGCATAAAGGCAGACGCTTTGCGCTCGGAAACAGAGGCGGGGGAAGACAGTATGTCGCTGGATAGTCAGAGCACCCTCCTGTCTATATCTCAGCGCGGTGAGGAGGAGGAGGAGGAGGAAGAAGATGAGGAGGAGGGGGAAGAGACATCTTGGCCCACTGCTGACGGTACCCATGCTGCTTGCCTGTCATCCTTTCAGCGTTTATGGCCTGAGGAGGAGGAAGAGGAGGAGGAGGAGGATCCTGAAAGTGATCTTCCTAGTGAGGACAGCCATGTGTTGCGTACAGGTACCCTGGCACACATGGCTGACTTCATGTTAGCATGCCTTTCTCGTGACCCTCGCGTTAGACGCATTCTGGCCACTACGGATTACTGGGTGTACACACTGCTCGACCCACGGTATAAGGAGAGCCTTTGCACTCTCATTCCCGAAGAGGAAAGGGGTTCGAGAATGATGCTATACCACAGGGCGCTGGTGGACAAACAGATGGTAAACTTCCCATCCGACAGCGCTAGTGGCAGAAGGCGCAGTTCCGAGGGCCAGGTAGCAGGGGAGGCGCGTAGATCATGCAGCATGTACAGCGCAGGCAGGGGAACATTCTCCAAGGCCTTTGCCAGCTTTATGGCTCCCCAGCAAGACTGTGTCACCGCTCCCCTGTCAAGGCTGAGTCTGCGGGAGCACTGTAAAAGGATGGTGAGGGAGTACGTAGCCGATCGCACAACCGTCCTCCGTGACGCCTCTGCCACCTACAACTACTGGGTGTCGAAGCTGGACACGTGGCCTGAACTCGCGCTGTATGCCCTGGAGGTGCTTGCTTGTCCTGCGGCTAGCGTCTTGTCAGAGAGTGTGTTTAGTGTGGTTGGGGGAATCATCACGGATAAGCGTTCCCACCTGTCAACCGACAGTGCCGACAAGCTTACACTCATCAAGATGAACAAAGCCTGGATTTCCCCAGACTTCTCTTCTGCACCAGCGGACAGCAGCGATACGTAAGCAATACGTATTATGCACCCGCGGATGGAAGCATCGTTCTCTCTCACCATCCAAAACGGGGACATTTCTGCTTCATCAATCTGTGTATAATATTCCTCCTCCTCCTCCTCCTGCTCCTCCTCCTGAAACCTGACGTGATCAGGCCGAACGGGCAATTTTTCTTAGGGCCACAAGGCTCACTCATATAATTTTTCTAAACAATTTTTATACGTTTCAATGCTCTTAAAAGCGTTGAAACTTTAACTTGAACCAATTTTTCGTTAAACTGGGCTGCCTCCAGGCCTAGTTATCACTTAAGCCACATTAACCAAAGCGATTAATAGGTTTCACTTGCCCTCTTGGTTGGCCATGGCCAATTTTTTGGATGTACATTAGTAATGTTGATACAGCAATTTTTGTGGCCCCTCGCCTACAGTGTAATCATAGCAATTTCTATGTTCTTCGCCTGCACTTATGGTACAGAAAGGTGTGTGGGGTTGGCCTACACTTTAGCTACATAAATGTAACTTGTGCCTTGTCTATACTGCAGCTACTGAAATGGAACGAAGACTGCGCTCCCACTATACTGCTGCTTCGGAATTGTTACTGGGGCCTGTCTTGAGTGCTACTATTACTGAAATGGAACGCATACTGTGCTCCCCCTATAATGCTGCTAGTGATATGTTAGTGGGGCCTGTCCTAATGCTACGGCTGAAATGTTACTAATTATGGGCTCTGCCTATACCGCTGCTAATGGTATGTCTCTGGGGTGTGGAAACAGAGGCTTCCCAAAGACATGATGGCGGCGAGGCCATTTCCCACCAACGCTGTTACTGTTAAGGTGCATATAACCACCCACTTAAGCCACAGCCCACTTAATCCTGGCCACATTCCGAAAACCAACAAAATAAAACCGCGCTACTAGGTCCGCAGTCACCACCACATTACCACCAACGCGGTTACTGTTAAGGTAAATATTACCAGTCTGACTGGGGCATGCAGTGTGGGCCGAAGCCCACCTGCATTAAGCACGACATTACTACCTCAGCTGTGTTGGGCAATGCAATGGGATATTTTTGTGTATCGCCGGTGGGTTCCAGGGAGCCACCCATGCTGTAGGTGCACACGGAGTTTAACCTACATGTGTCCACTTGTAAAGAACCCCAGTCTGACTGGGGCATGCAGTGTGGGCCGAAGCCCACCTGCATTAAGCACGACATTACTACCTCAGCCGTGTTGGGCAATGCAATGGGATATTTCTGTGTATCGCCGGTGGGTTCCAGGGAGCCACCCATGCTGTCGGTCGACAGGGACTTCACAATAGGGAGTTGTACCTGCCTGTGTCTATGAATTAAAAAGCCCAGTCTGACTGGGGCATGCAGAGACACCTTGACAGAATGAATAGTGTGTGGCACATAGGTTCCCCATTGCTATGCCCACGTGTGCAGCTCCTGATGGCGGTGGCACAGGATTATATTTCTTATTGCTTCTGTACAGCATTGTGGGCTATCGCCCCGCCCCTTTTAAAGAGGGTCGCTGCCTAGCCGTGCCAACCCTCTGCAGTGTGTGCCTGCTGTTCCTCCTCATGGCAGACGCACTTCTCAATAGACATGAGGGTGGTGTGGCATGAGGGCAGCTGAAGGCTGCGCAGGGACACTTTGGTGTGCGCTGTGGAGGGGAGGGGGGGCGGTTGGGCAGCATGTAACCCAGGAGAAGTGGCAGCGGAGTGTCATGCAGGCAGTGATTGTGCTTTGTTGGAGGTAGTGTGGTGCTTAGCAAAGGTATCCATTGCTAATGAGGGCTTTTCAGAAGTAAAAGTTTTTGGGAGGGGGGGGGGGGCCACTCTTGCCGCTATTGTGGCTTAATAGTGGGACCTGTGAACTTGAGATGCAGCCCAACATGTAGCCCCTCGCCTGCCCTATCCGTTGCTGTGTCGTTCCCATCACTTTCTTGAATTGCCCAGATTTTCACACATGGAAACCTTAGCGAGCATCGGCGAAATACAAAAATGCTCGGGTCGCCCATTGACTTCAATGGGGTTCGTTACTCGAAACGAACCCTCGAGCATCGCGATAATTTCGTCCCGAGTAACGAGCACCCGAGCATTTGGTGCTCGCTCATCTCTAGTATACATATATACGCTGCATACGGTGTCTGTCTGTTTTTTCACCTCACCATTTTAAAAAATTTAAGCAAAATACGTAAGGCCTACCACTGGCCTTTGGCCACTTGACTGGTTCTGCGCTGTGAATTCCAGTAGCTCAGTCATACGCACCTAGGTCTCACTACAGGCTTGCGCATAATTGTTTCCTGGCTCTGCTGTGTCCGTTACGTGATCGCCGTCATCCCGCCAGAGGGAAACAGTATACATATATACGCTGCATACGGTGTCTGTCTGGTCTTTCACCTCACCATTTTACAAAAATTGAAGCAAAATACTTAAAGGGGTTGTCTCGCGAAATCAAATGGGGTTATACACTTCCGTATGGCCATATTAATGCACTTTGTAATATACATCGTGCATTAATTATGAGCCATACAGAAGTTATTCACTTACCTGCTCCGTTGCTAGCGTCCTCGTCTCCATGGTTCCGTCTAAATTCGCTGGCAGCTTGCTTTTTTAGACGCGCTTGCGCAGTCCGGTCTTCTCCTTTCAGCACGAGCCGCTTCAGTGTGCTCCCCGCTACAGCTCTTCTGCGCATGCGCAGATGAGCTGTCACTGCTCGGGAGCGCGCTGGAGCGGCCATTCTGTACCATCCTCTGTTAGAGGAAGGTGCAGAGCTGCCCAGCTGTCCGGAGAAGCCGCCCAGCTGTCCTGCCGTCCTGGTAAGTGATGGGCCGGGGGAGCTGCCGCTGCGCCGGGGGGGGGGCTGTCGTCGCTGTGCCGGGGGGGGGGGCTGTCGTCGCTGTGCCGGGGGGGGCTGTTGCTGCGATGGGGGGGCTGTCGCTGCGATGGGGGGGGGCTGTCGCTAGGCCGGGGGAACTGTCGCTAGGCCGGGGGGGCTGTCGCTAGGCCGGGGGGGCTGTCGCTGGGCCGGGGGGGCTGTCGCTAGGCCGGGGGAACTAGCGCTGGGCCGGGGGGGGCTGTCGCTGGGCCGCGGGGGCTGTCGCTAGGCCGGGGGAACTAGCGCTGGGCCGGGGGGGGGGGCTGTCGCTAGGCCGGGGGAACTAGCGCTGGGCCGGGGGGGCTGTCGCTAGGACGGGGGAACTAGCGCTGGGCCGGGGGGGGGCTGTCGCTAGGCCGGGGGAACTAGCGCTGGGCCGGGGGGGGCTGTCGCTGGACCGGGGGGGCTGCCGCTGTGATTGGGGGGGGGGGGGCGCGCTGCGCCGGTTACCTTCTGCCTGGCGGTGGGTGACTGGTCGGCCGTGTTCACTCCAGGGGTCCGGTCGGCGGCTGCGGGGCGTCTGGTTGCCATGGAGACACAGCTGGTAGCGTCTCGGGAGTGCGCACGTCGGGCTGCAGCGAGCGAAGGGAATAGAGACGGCGGCCATCTTGGGGAAACTTTTATAAGTTGCTGAAACGCTGGAACGGTAAGTACAAACCAGCTAGAAATGTCATTTACAGGGGTAATTAGTAATGTTTGCTTAATTAGGGGGACTGGGCAAAAAAAAAAATTCACTGCTTCCTTGAGACATCTCCTTTAAGGCCTACCACTGGCGTTTGGCCACTTGACTAGTTCTGCACTGTGAATTCCAGTAGCTCAGTCATACGCACCTAGGTCTCACTACAGGCTTGCGCATAATTGTTTCCTGGCTCTGCTGTGTCCGTTACGTGATCGTCGTCATCACGCCAGAGGGAAACAGTATACATATATACGGTGTCTGTCTGGTTTTTCACCTCACCATTTTAAACAATTGAAGCATAATACTTAAGGCCTACCACTGGCCTTTGGCCACTTGACTGGTTCTGCGTTGTGAATTCCAGTAGCTCAGTCATACGCACCTAGGTCTCACTACAGTCTTGCGCATAATTGTTTCCTGGCTCTGCTGTGTCCCTTACATAATTGCCGTCATTCCACCAGAGGGAAACAGTATACATATATACGCTGCATACGGTGTCTGTCTGTTTTTTTACCTCACATTTAAAAAAATTAAAGCAAAATACTTAAGGCCTACCACTTGCCTTTGGCCACTTGACTGGTTCTGCGCCATGAATTCCAGTAGCTCAGTCATACGCACCTAGGTCTCACTACAGGCTTGTGCATAATTGTTTCCTGGCTCTGCTGTGTCCATTACATGATCGCCGTCATCCTGCCAGAGGGAAACAGTATACATATATACGCTGCACACGGTGTCTGTCTGTTTTTTTACCTCACATTTAAAAAAATTAAAGCACTTAAAGGGGTTGTCCCGAGGCAGAAACGCAAAATTTCATATTAGCCCATTCCCCCTGTCACCCCCCGTCATTAAGCAGCCCTTGTGAGCGGTTATAAACCGCATTGTACTCACACGTCCGCAGAAAAAATGACTTTTAAAACTTCTCCCTCTAAGATGGCGCCTGCTGAGTCCCTGAGTGCGTTCCACGGTGCACCGCTCGCTCTTCCTGGATGCCTCATGCGCGCTCCCGAGACGCCGGTCACGTGAGCAGGTGACTGACGTCATCGGTGGAGGCGTGTTCTTCTAAATGAATGGAACGCCGATCCAGCCGCCTGATTGGCTGGTCGGCAGAAAGCGTCACAGCGGGGAGGTGCTGTCTACCGGAGAAAACAGCAAACAGCTGTTTCTCCCATCTCCTGACTACACAGAAGCTCCGGTAAGTACACCTCCCCCCTCCCCCCCCCCCCCAAAGCGCCCACAGCGCCCACAGCGCCCACAGCGCCCACAGCTCCCACAGCTCCCACAGCTCCCACAGCTCCCACAGCACCCACAGCACCCACAGACAACTCACTTACCCAGGCGGCTGTATTGCGTTCGTTCCGGCTGGCGGCTGCTGATCCCGAGTGGCTCCCGGCTGCTGATCGTCCCGGCTGGCTGCTGGTCGGTTGTCCCGGCTAGCTGCTCCTGGATGGTCCCGGCTGGCTGTTGCTGATTCGGGGTGAATCACCCCTGTTTAAAGGGACGCCGGGAGCTGAATAGCCGCCCCTGCGCGCTCCTGCATACAGCGTCTGTCTGGTTTTTCACCTCACCATTTTAAAAAATTGAAGCAAAATACTTAAGGTTTTTCACCTCACCATTTAAAAAAATTGAAGCAAAATACTTAAGGCCTACCACTGGCCTTTGGCCACTTGACTGGTTCTGCGCTGTGAATTCCAGTAGCTGTCATACGCACCTAGGTCTCACTACAGGCTTGTGCATAATTGTTTCCTGGCTCTGCTGTGTCCGTTACATGATAGCCGTCATCCCGCCAGAGGGAAACAGTATACATATATACGCTGCATACGGTGTCTGTCTGGTTTTTTCACCTCACCATTTAAAAAAATTAAAGCAAAATACTTAAGGCCTACCACTGGCCTTTGGCCACTTGACTGGTTCTGCGCCATGAATTCCAGTAGCTCAGTCATACGCACCCAGGTCTCACTACAGGCTTGCGCATAATTGTTTCCTGGCTCTGCTGTGTCCATTACATGATCGCCGTCATCCCGCCAGAGGGAAACAGTATACATATATACGCTGCATACGGTGTCTGTCTGGTTTTTCACCTCACCATTTTAAACAATTGAAGCAAAATACTTAAGGCCTACCACTAGCCTTTGGTCACTTGACTGGTTCTGCGCCATGAATTCCAGTAGCTCAGTCATACGCACCTAGGTCTCACTACAGGCTTGCGCATAATTGTTTCCTGGCTCTGCTGTGTCCGTTATGTGATCGCCGTCATCCCGCCAGAGGGAAACAGTATACATATATACGCTGCATACGGTGTCTGTCTGGTTTTTCACCTCACCATTTTAAACAATTGAAGCAAAATACTTAGGGCCTACCACTGACTTTTGGCCACTTGACTGGTTCTGCACTGTTAATTCCAGTAGCTCAGTCATACGCACCTAGGTCTCACTACAGTCTTGCGCATAATTGTTTCCTGGCTCTGCTGTGTCCGTTACATGATCGCCGTCATCCCGCCAGAGGGAAACAGTATACATATATGCGCTGCATACGGTGTCTGTCTGGTTTTTCACCTCACCATTTTTAAAAATTGAAGCAAAATACTTAAGACCTACCACTGGCCTTTGGCCACTTGACTGGTTCTGCGCCATGAATTCCAGTAGCTCAGTCATACGCACCTAGGTCTCACTACAGGCTTGCGCATAATTGTTTCCTGGCTCTGCTGTGTCCGTTACGTAATCGCCGTCATCCCGCCAGAGGGAAACAGTATACATTTATACGCTGCATACGGTGTCTGTCTGGTTTTTCACCTCACCATTTAAAAAAATTGAAGCAAAATACGTTGCTAGCGTCCTCGTCTCCATGGTTCCGTCTAAATTCGCTGGCAGCTTGCTTTTTTAGACGCGCTTGCGCAGTCCGGTCTTCTCCTTTCAGCACGAGCCGCTTCAGTGTGCTCCCCGCTACAGCTCTTCTGCGCATGCGCAGATGAGCTGTCACTGCTCGGGAGCGCGCTGGAGCGGCCATTCTGTACCATCCTCTGTTAGAGGAAGGTGCAGAGCCGCCCAGCTGTCCGGAGAAGCCGCCCAGCTGTCCTGCCGTCCTGGTAAGTGATGGGCCGGGGGAGCTGCCGCTGCGCCGGGGGGGGTGGGGGGGTGGGGGGGCTGTCGTCGCTGTGCCGGGGGGGGCTGTCACTGCGATGGGGGGGCTGTCGCTAGGCCGGGGGAACTGTCGCTAAGCCGGGGGGGCTGTCGCTAGGCCGGGGGGGGGCTGTCGCTGGGCCGGGGGGGGCTGTCGCTAGGCCGGGGGAACTAGCGCTGGGCCGGAGGGGGCTGTCGCTAGGCCGGGGGGGCTGTCGCTAGGCCGGGGGAACTAGCCCTGGGCCGGGGGGGGGGCTGTCGCTGGGCCGGGGGGGGGCTGTCGCTAGGCCGGGGGAACTAGCGCTGGGCCGGGGGGGGGGGCTGTCGCTAGGCCGGGGGAACTAGCGCTGGGCCGGGGGGGCTGTCGCTAGGCCGGGGGAACTAGCGCTGGGCCGGGGGGGGGGGCTGTCGCTAGGCCGGGGGAACTAGCGCTGGGCCGGGGGGGGCTGTCGCTGGACCGGGGGGGCTGCCGCTGTGATTGGGGGGGGGGGCGCGCTGCACCGGTTACCTTCTGCCTGGCGGTGGGTGACTGGTCGGCCGTGTTCACTCCAGGGGTCCGGTCGGCGGCTGCGGGGCGTCTGGTTGCCATGGAGACACAGCTGGTAGCGTCTCGGGAGCGCGCACGTCGGGCTGCAGCGAGCGAAGGGAAAAGAGCCGGCGGCCATCTTGGGGAAACTTTTATAAGTTGCTGAAACGCTGGAACGGTAAGTACAAACCAGCTAGAAATGTCATTTACAGGGGTAATTAGTAATGTTTGCTTAATTAGGGGGACTGGGCAAAAAAAAAAATTCACTGCTTCCTCGAGACATCTCCTTTAAGGCCTACCACTGGCCTTTGGCCACTTGACTAGTTCTGCACTGTGAATTCCAGTAGCTCAGTCATACGCACCTAGGTCTCACTACAGTCTTGCGCATAATTGTTTCCTGGCTCTGCTGTGTCCCTTACATAATTGCCGTCATTCCACCAGAGGGAAACAGTATACATATATACGCTGCATACGGTGTCTGTCTGTTTTTTTACCTCACATTTAAAAAAATTAAAGCAAAATACTTAAGGCCTACCACTTGCCTTTGGCCACTTGACTGGTTCTGCGCCATGAATTCCAGTAGCTCAGTCATACGCACCTAGGTCTCACTACAGGCTTGTGCATAATTGTTTCCTGGCTCTGCTGTGTCCATTACATGATCGCCGTCATCCTGCCAGAGGGAAACAGTATACATATATACGCTGCACACGGTGTCTGTCTGTTTTTTTACCTCACATTTAAAAAAATTAAAGCACTTAAAGGGGTTGTCCCGAGGCAGAAACGCAAAATTTCATATTAGCCCATTCCCCCTGTCACCCCCCGTCATTAAGCAGCCCTTGTGAGCGGTTATAAACCGCATTGTACTCACACGTCCGCAGAAAAAATGACTTTTAAAACTTCTCCCTCTAAGATGGCGCCTGCTGAGTCCCTGAGTGCGTTCCACGGTGCACCGCTCGCTCTTCCTGGATGCCTCATGCGCGCTCCCGAGACGCCGGTCACGTGAGCAGGTGACTGACGTCATCGGTGGAGGCGTGTTCTTCTAAATGAATGGAACGCCGATCCAGCCGCCTGATTGGCTGGTCGGCAGAAAGCGTCACAGCGGGGAGGTGCTGTCTACCGGAGAAAACAGCAAACAGCTGTTTCTCCCATCTCCTGACTACACAGAAGCTCCGGTAAGTACACCTCCCCCCTCCCCCCCCCCCAAAGCGCCCACAGCGCCCACAGCGCCCACAGCGCCCACAGCTCCCACAGCTCCCACAGCTCCCACAGCTCCCACAGCACCCACAGCACCCACAGACAACTCACTTACCCAGGCGGCTGTATTGCGTTCGTTCCGGCTGGCGGCTGCTGATCCCGAGTGGCTCCCGGCTGCTGATCGTCCCGGCTGGCTGCTGGTCGGTTGTCCCGGCTAGCTGCTCCTGGATGGTCCCGGCTGGCTGTTGCTGATTCGGGGTGAATCACCCCTGTTTAAAGGGACGCCGGGAGCTGAATAGCCGCCCCTGCGCGCTCCTGCATACAGCGTCTGTCTGGTTTTTCACCTCACCATTTTAAAAAATTGAAGCAAAATACTTAAGGTTTTTCACCTCACCATTTAAAAAAATTGAAGCAAAATACTTAAGGCCTACCACTGGCCTTTGGCCACTTGACTGGTTCTGCGCTGTGAATTCCAGTAGCTGTCATACGCACCTAGGTCTCACTACAGGCTTGTGCATAATTGTTTCCTGGCTCTGCTGTGTCCGTTACATGATAGCCGTCATCCCGCCAGAGGGAAACAGTATACATATATACGCTGCATACGGTGTCTGTCTGGTTTTTTCACCTCACCATTTAAAAAAATTAAAGCAAAATACTTAAGGCCTACCACTGGCCTTTGGCCACTTGACTGGTTCTGCGCCATGAATTCCAGTAGCTCAGTCATACGCACCCAGGTCTCACTACAGGCTTGCGCATAATTGTTTCCTGGCTCTGCTGTGTCCATTACATGATCGCCGTCATCCCGCCAGAGGGAAACAGTATACATATATACGCTGCATACGGTGTCTGTCTGGTTTTTCACCTCACCATTTTAAACAATTGAAGCAAAATACTTAAGGCCTACCACTAGCCTTTGGTCACTTGACTGGTTCTGCGCCATGAATTCCAGTAGCTCAGTCATACGCACCTAGGTCTCACTACAGGCTTGCGCATAATTGTTTCCTGGCTCTGCTGTGTCCGTTATGTGATCGCCGTCATCCCGCCAGAGGGAAACAGTATACATATATACGCTGCATACGGTGTCTGTCTGGTTTTTCACCTCACCATTTTAAACAATTGAAGCAAAATACTTAGGGCCTACCACTGACTTTTGGCCACTTGACTGGTTCTGCACTGTTAATTCCAGTAGCTCAGTCATACGCACCTAGGTCTCACTACAGTCTTGCGCATAATTGTTTCCTGGCTCTGCTGTGTCCGTTACATGATCGCCGTCATCCCGCCAGAGGGAAACAGTATACATATATGCGCTGCATACGGTGTCTGTCTGGTTTTTCACCTCACCATTTTTAAAAATTGAAGCAAAATACTTAAGACCTACCACTGGCCTTTGGCCACTTGACTGGTTCTGCGCCATGAATTCCAGTAGCTCAGTCATACGCACCTAGGTCTCACTACAGGCTTGCGCATAATTGTTTCCTGGCTCTGCTGTGTCCGTTACGTAATCGCCGTCATCCCGCCAGAGGGAAACAGTATACATTTATACGCTGCATACGGTGTCTGTCTGGTTTTTCACCTCACCATTTAAAAAAATTGAAGCAAAATACGTTGCTAGCGTCCTCGTCTCCATGGTTCCGTCTAAATTCGCTGGCAGCTTGCTTTTTTAGACGCGCTTGCGCAGTCCGGTCTTCTCCTTTCAGCACGAGCCGCTTCAGTGTGCTCCCCGCTACAGCTCTTCTGCGCATGCGCAGATGAGCTGTCACTGCTCGGGAGCGCGCTGGAGCGGCCATTCTGTACCATCCTCTGTTAGAGGAAGGTGCAGAGCCGCCCAGCTGTCCGGAGAAGCCGCCCAGCTGTCCTGCCGTCCTGGTAAGTGATGGGCCGGGGGAGCTGCCGCTGCGCCGGGGGGGGGTGGGGGGGTGGGGGGGCTGTCGTCGCTGTGCCGGGGGGGGCTGTCACTGCGATGGGGGGGCTGTCGCTAGGCCGGGGGAACTGTCGCTAAGCCGGGGGGGCTGTCGCTAGGCCGGGGGGGGGCTGTCGCTGGGCCGGGGGGGCTGTCGCTAGGCCGGGGGAACTAGCGCTGGGCCGGAGGGGGCTGTCGCTAGGCCGGGGGGGGCTGTCGCTAGGCCGGGGGAACTAGCCCTGGGCCGGGGGGGGGCTGTCGCTGGGCCGGGGGGGGGCTGTCGCTAGGCCGGGGGAACTAGCGCTGGGCCGGGGGGGGGGGGCTGTCGCTAGGCCGGGGGAACTAGCGCTGGGCCGGGGGGGCTGTCGCTAGGCCGGGGGAACTAGCGCTGGGCCGGGGGGGGGGCTGTCGCTAGGCCGGGGGAACTAGCGCTGGGCCGGGGGGGGCTGTCGCTGGACCGGGGGGGCTGCCGCTGTGATTGGGGGGGGGGCGCGCTGCACCGGTTACCTTCTGCCTGGCGGTGGGTGACTGGTCGGCCGTGTTCACTCCAGGGGTCCGGTCGGCGGCTGCGGGGCGTCTGGTTGCCATGGAGACACAGCTGGTAGCGTCTCGGGAGCGCGCACGTCGGGCTGCAGCGAGCGAAGGGAAAAGAGCCGGCGGCCATCTTGGGGAAACTTTTATAAGTTGCTGAAACGCTGGAACGGTAAGTACAAACCAGCTAGAAATGTCATTTACAGGGGTAATTAGTAATGTTTGCTTAATTAGGGGGACTGGGCAAAAAAAAAAATTCACTGCTTCCTCGAGACATCTCCTTTAAGGCCTACCACTGGCCTTTGGCCACTTGACTAGTTCTGCACTGTGAATTCCAGTAGCTCAGTCATACGCACCTAGGTCTCACTACAGTCTTGCGCATAATTGTTTCCTGGATCTGCTGTGTCCGTTACGTGATCGTCGTCATCACGCCAGAGGGAAACAGTATACATATATACGCTGCATACGGTGTCTGTCTGGTTTTTCACCTCACCATTTTAAAAAATTGAAGCAAAATACTTAGGGCCTACCACTGGCCTTTGGCCACTTGACTGGTTCTGCACTGTGAATTCCAGTAGCTCAGTCATACGCACCTAGGTCTCACTACAGTCTTGCGCATAATTGTTTCCTGGCTCTGCTGTGTCCGTTACATGAGAGCCGTCATTCCGCCAGAGGGAAACAGTATACATATATATGCTGCATACGGTGTCTGTCTGTTTTTTCACCTTACCATTTAAAAAAATTGAAGCAAAATACTTAAGGCCTACCACTGGCCTTTGGCCACTTGACTGGTTCTGCGCCATGAATTCCAGTAGCTCAGTCATACGCACCTAGGTCTCACTACAGTCTTGCGCATAATTGTTTCCTGGCTCTGCTGTGTCCGTTACATGATAGCCGTCATTCCGCCAGAGGGAAACAGTATACATATATACGCTGCATACGGTGTCTGTCTGGTTTTTCACCTTACCATTTAAAAAAATTGAAGCAAAATACTTAAGGCCTACCACTGGCCTTTGGCCACTTGACTGGTTCTGCGCTGTGAATTCCAGTAGCTGTCATACGCACCTAGGTCTCACTACAGGCTTGCGCATAATTGTTTCCTGGCTCTGCTGTGTCCGTTACGTGATCGCCGTCATCCCGCCAGAGGGAAACAGTATACATATATACGCTGCATACGGTGTCTGTCTGGTTTTTCACCTCACCATTTTAAACAATTGAAGCAAAATACTTAGGGCCTACCACTGACTTTTGGCCACTTGACTGGTTCTGCGCCATGAATTCCAGTAGCTCAGTCATACGCACCTAGGTCTCACTACAGGCTTGCGCATAATTGTTTCCTGGCTCTGCTGTGTCCGTTACGTGATCGCAGTCATCCGGCCAGAGGGAAACCGTATACATATATACGCTGCATACGGTGTCTGGTTTTTGACCTCACCATTTTAAACAATTGAAGCAAAATACTTAAGGCCTACCACTGGCCTTTGGCCACTTGACTGGTTCTGCACTGTGAATTCCAGTAGCTCAGTCATACACACCTAGGTCTCACTACAGGCTTGCTCATAATTATTTCCTCGCTCTGCTGTGTCCGTTACATGATCGCCGTCATCCCGCCAGAGGGAAACAGTATACATATATACGCTGCATACGGTGTCTGTCTGGTTTTTCACCTTACCATTTTAAAAAATTGAAGCAAAATACTTAAGGCCTACCACTGGCCTTTGGCCACTTGACTGGTTCTGCGCCATGAATTCCAGTAGCTCAGTCATACGCACCTAGGTCTCACTACAGGCTTGCGCATAATTGTTTCCTGGCTCTGCTGTGTCCGTTACATGATCGCCGTCCTCCCCCCAGAGGGAAACAGTATACATATATACGCTGCATACGGTGTCTGTCTGGTTTTTCACCTCACCATTTTAAACAATTGAAGCAAAATACTTAAGGCCTACCACTGGCCTTTGGCCACTTGACTGGTTCTGCACCATGAATTCCAGTAGCTCAGTCATACGCACCTAGGTCTCACTACAGGCTTGCGCATAATTGTTTCCTGGCTCTGATGTGCGCTTCGTAAGCGAAGTCATCCTCCAACCACAGGCCAATGAGCGGCACATTTACTTACAGCGTTCTGTTTCTGCTCTACTCGTAATACACCATGCTGAGGGGTAGGGGTAGGCCTAGAGGACACGGACGCGGATGCCCAAGTCAGGGTGTGGGCACAGGCCGAGCTCCTGGTCCAGGTGTATCGCAGCCGACTGCTGCGGGATTAGGAGAGAGGCAAGTTTCTGGGGTCCCCACATTCATCTCACAATTAATGGGTCCACGCAGTAGACCTTTATTAGAAACTGAGCAGTGTGAGCAGGACCTGTCTTGGATGGCAGAAAGTGCATCCAGCAATCTATCGACCACCAAGTCTTCTACGCCGTCCACAGCTGCAACTCTCAATCCTGTGGCTGCTGCTCCTCGTTCCTCCCAGCCTCCTCACTCCATTACAATGACACATTCTGAGGAGCAGGCAGACTCCCAGGAACTGTTCCTGGGCCCCTGCCCAGATTGGGCAGAAATGGTTCCTCTCCCACTGGAGGAGTTTGTCGTGACCGATGCCCAACCTTTGGAAAGTTCCCGGGGTCCGGGGGATGAGGCTGGGGACTTCCGGCAACTGTCTTAAGAGCTTTCAGTGGGTGAGGAGGACGATGACGATGAGACACAGTTTTCTATCAGCGAGGTAGTAGTAAGGGCAGTAAGTCCGAGGGAGGAGCGCACAGAGGATTCGGAGGAAGAGCAGCTGGACGATGAGGTGACTGACCCCACCTGGTTGGCTAAGCCTACTGAGGACAGGTCTTCAGAGGGGGAGGCAAGTGCAGCAGCAGGGCAGGTTGGAAGAGGCAGTGCGGTGGCCAGGGGTAGAGGCAGGGCCAGACCGAATAATCCACCAACTGTTTCCCAAAGCGCCCCCTCGCGCCATGCCACCCTGCAGAGGCCGAGGTGCTCAAAGGTGTGGCAGTTTTTCACTGAGAGTGCAGACGACCGACGAACTGTGGTGTGCAACCTGTGTCGCGCCAAGATCAGCCGGGGAGCCACCACCACCAGCCTCACCACCACCAGCATGCGCAGCCATATGATGGCGAAGCGCCCCACAAGGTGGGACGAAGGCCGCTCACCGCCTCCGGTTTGCACCACTGCCTCTTCCCCTGTGTCAACCTGCCACTGAGATCCATCCCCCCTCTCAGGACACAGGCACGACCATCTCCTGGCCTGCACCCACACCCTCACCTCCGTTGTCCTCGGCCCCATCCAGCAATGTCTCTCAGCGCAGTGTCCAGCCGTCGCTAGCGCAACTGTTTGAGCGCAAGAACAAGTACGCTGCCACGCACCCGCATGCTCAAGCGTTAAACGTGCACATAGCCAAATTGATCAGCATGGAGATTCTGCCGTATAGGCTTGTGCAAACGGAGGCTTTCAAAAACATG